>NC_038047.1:28891349-29191349 GCF_002211085.1 Panicum hallii
TCAATTCAGATTCTACAAAATTTTACAATGCATGACACGTTCTTTTGGACGCTTTTTCCAAATTTGGGATTTGGATTCAAGGATCAGGGGTCGTAGGATACGTGTCATCAGCGAATTATTTTTCAAATCTATTTGGAAGACAAAGGAAACAAGATTCAAGACTAATTGGACCCTCAGCCTGATTCTTCGATTCAATCTAAGCCTTGGGGGCTACTCCATATGGAGTGTGATTTTTATCGCACCCCATACAGAAGATAATTTTTGAAGACCTGAAATCTACTCGGGCAAGAGCACCTCACAGCCTCGAAATAGCCAGGAAGTACTCGGGAAGACAATTCTAGGCTAAGTTCAGAAGAACTCGAAGATGACTCCAGAAGTACTCGGAAACCTACACTACTCGGCTATGAAGAGCTCGGGGGCTTGTTAGGGATGGATCCCCAGGTACCCACAAGGAAGCTACCTGCAGGGAAAATGAAGTGTAACACCCTAATGTAAAGTTTCATATTTTATAATGAGTTTAATTGGCTGTAATAAAGTTTCTAAGGTTTTTCTTTGTTTAGCTTGCATATAATTATAATTTATTTCACAGAGAATTAAAATTTCATTTTAGTTCAACATGGTTGCGCATTCATGCTGGTGCATACATTTTATTTGGTTGAGTGCATAGGAGTTTGAATTCAAAGTTGATTTGAATTCAAATAGATTTGAGTTGGTTTGAAAGAGAAAAAGGGGAAAGGAAACCAGAAAAATAGGAAAAACCCTAAACCAGCCCAGCTGGCCCAGCAACAGGCCGGTCTTTTTTTTTCTTTTCCCGCGGCCCGCTTCTCTCTTTCTTCCCCCGCGCTCGGCCCAACTCGCGCAGGCCCAGCTCCTCTCCCAGCCCGCGCTCTCCCTGTCAGCGCCCCCATCTCCTCCTTCCTTTCTTCTTCCCCGCGTCACCAGCCGCGCACCGCCCGGCCGCGATTCTCGCCGGCCTTCCCCTGGCCCCCCCCCCCCCCGAGATTCCCGGTTCCCTCCTTCAAACGCACCCGCGGACCCCCTGCTTCCTTATCCCCTACCCCGTGGCTGCCGCCCAAAGCCCTAGCGCCATCCCGGCTTTGCTCCATCGCGTAGAGCCCTTGCTCTGTCGTGGACCCACCGCACCACTGCACCTCAGCCCCGGCCAAACCCCACTGTAGTTTCCCCTCGACGCCAGGAAGCTTCCCGAGGCCTCCACTCTCGACCTCTACGCCAGCAGTGGTCGGAATTCGACCGAGACCTACCACCGGTGAGACGCTCCGCCCTTGCGATTCCTCCCCGCCGGCGATCCCTGGACCACCCTGACCCCCGTAGCACCTCCGCAGGAACACCACGAGTCGACCCGTGGAGCCCAGGAGCCCGGGGAACACCTGCATCGACCTCCACCACGAGCTCCACGCCGACCCGCCGCTCGGACCTCGCCACCGGCCACCGTGCGCTGCCGCTCCGCCCGAACCAAGTCCTCGGTGAGCAGCACGTCTTCCCCCTGGTCCTTTTGCGCTAGATGTCGTAGGCCAAGGCGTACCTTAGGTATCGGAACGCCGGCCGCTAGCGCTCCGCCACCGCTCGCGCTGCAGCCTCGTCGTGGCAAGCCTCCCGCAGTGCCGCTCGCACCTTTCCTTGGCTTGCACCTGCACTGAACAGACACCCACAGCCTTTTGCAACCGGATCCGAGCACTAGCACGGTCGAACGCATGCACGCCGTTGATGCCATGCTGTGCAGAGCCACCGCTGTCATCGCAACCGCAGCCCAGAGCCCTGCCGAGCCCCGCCAAGGCCCTAGGTGGATTATACATGTCGCGTAGTCCGTCCCAGACCCAAGCCCTGCTTGATTTGGCCACCGGAGCATCGGATTTGGCGAAGTCTAGTGAGCCCGAGCCGCGCGCCACCGCGGAAACCAGTCTCCGGTGACCAGCGCCGCCAACCCGCATGCCCAACCAAGCAGCCATTGCTCTCCCCGACACCCTAGAAAGCCTCCCCGGTTCTTGTTGGTGCTTACCAGCCCCCAGCCGCCCTCTAACTTCGACCAAAGTGCCATTGCCAACCAACACCGCCCACTGCCGCCTCCGGCTCACCGTGGGCAGGCTGCCTCGGTCATTCCCCCACCACCACGACCCCACGACTACACTCCTTGTTACCCAGTGAAGCTCTACGATCCCTTGATTGCTTCCCTAGTGCATCACATCGATCCCTCGACGGTCGCCGTCGATTTCCATCCGCCGCCGCTCCTGCCCGTCGTGGAGCACCTGCTCCCGACTGTTCCCAACACCATTTGAGCTTGCCTCCAGCTTCCCCACGTCACCTTGAAGCTCCCCGGCCTCCTCCTCGTGACTCCCGACCACCAGACCGCCGCCCCCGCTTTTCACCTCTGCCACCGGCCGCTTGCCTCTGTCGCGCTGCCGCCGCAGATTTCCCCGCACAAGTCCTAAGTGTCTTCAGGTGCGCAAAGGCTCACTGATGCCTCCGCATCCCTTTCCCCTCACCGCCGGCGATCGCCGTCGCCGGACTTGGCCGGTCAATCCTCGCGTTCCCCCTCTAACCACGGTTGGGGACCCCAAGTTCGAAGGTGCAGAAGCCCAGGGGGCTATCTGCAAGGCTAAAGACTCCGTGAAATAGTGCCAATAGGGACCTCTGTGTAAACGTCCTTATTATTTATGTGGGCTAGGCTGCTGGTTTGTAAATTCGATAGGAAATTGTAAAAAATTCCAAAAATTGTCAAACCAATTTTGCTGGAAACTAGATTTCAAGCCCTACAACTTTTATTAATGAAGTTTGATTTGAAACTAAATACTTTTGAATGTATTTCAAACTTAAGGTAAAAGGGTTTAATATGCATAACTTTTACATACTAGCTTTGTTACTTATGATTTTTGGTATGTAAATTCTATAGATTATGTATGAACTTATGTAAAAGTTTCAAACTTAGTACCGTTTTGTAATTTAAGTTCTTTTGAATTTGGGCAATTCAAATTTGAAATGATGTGAAATTAGTTAAGCATGTCTGTTAAGGCTTAATTAATTAGATCTTTTTAGCATAACCTGATATGATTGATAATTAGTCTTCAATTAAATTTTCAAGACTTTATAATTTTATTTACATAAGATTTAAATTTAAACTTGAAAGTTGAATTCAAGTTCAAATATTTTAGCTTCCTTTTTCAGTAAATCCAATACTATAATCGTAACTTACATGTAAATGATAATTCAAAACTGAACCCCCCTCCTATTTCATGAGTTTCTGTGTGTTAATTATTTGGATTGCAACTTTATCATGAAATAAAATAAGAATACATGCACCCCTTAAATTATAACTTTGCATATCATGTAGACTAGACTACTCTCGCCGACGGAGACTACGAACTAATTCTGAAACAAGGAGTGGAATCAGCTGAAGACCCTGGAAACATCGTCGAGCATCTAACTGAAGCTCCGAACCAAAGTTCGGAAAACTTTGACCCTACTGTCCCCAATCCCACGCAAGAAGGCAAGCCCCGGATATAACCCACTACTCTATTTACACTGCAACCTATACTATTTATATATATATCTCTAAGCATTAAGTTCTTAGGAGTTGTTTGGAAACCCTAGTTGCATTTTCCTACGAACCAGTGTATTGGATATTAGCACTTGAGTCCATATCGAATAGATGCTTTGCTAATAGGACCGGTAGAAGTCGGGTGATTTCCTGTCACTCGCGCGATATAGAAGTTGCAATGTTTACATTCCTGTAATCACTATAAGGATGACGGACGGGGTCATATGTAGTACCATGGAAAGAAATGATACCCCGTGTGTGTTGATAAATTGGTTAAGGGCACGGTGTGTGCCAATCGGGGTTAAGCGTTCGAAAGTACTAGCCACATGCCGTGAAATATGGTAAGCGGTAAGCCTAGTAACCAATCGGCCCAAGGAGTGCACATACCTCCCACCACTCGTATTTGGTTTTTCCGGTTACTTGCTTCGACGTGTGGGAATACGTGTTGCAGGGCAACTAGGAGTATGGTCATGTAGTCGCGCTACAGGCATACGTCCTGCACATTGGATGTGCGTATGGTCCTGCAGTCGCCTGTGGTGGACCTGTCCACGAGTTGGAATGAAAGGCAAACGGTCGCTTCCGAAAATCATTGGATGTTCAAAGCGTGTGAGTTAGGTTTACCTTGCAAGGCTGAAATTCGATTCAGAATCGTCCGTTTCTCGCGGAGATTGAGACTGCTTGATCCCTTTATCACACAGAGTAACAAGAGCAACTATATGATGGGTAATGCTGATGTTTGTTATAATAAGTTCTACCATGCTTGAATAGCTATAGTTGCTTACCTAGAATGGATAATCAACTAGATCTGAAAGCTAAAATTTGAAATTAAGGATCTACTCTTGGTTGCTTTTCAGCTGAAACTGAACCCAGAACCATTATAGGCCTTCATAAGTCTAGTTACATGGCTAAGTACACCATGAGACGGGTAAGCCTTGCTGAGTATTAGTATACTCAGCCTTGCTAGTTTTATATTTTTTAGGTAATGTCTTTGAGGACCCTACTTTTCCCCTGTCTTGGCCTTGTGCTCTTCCAGAGGGTTGGTCCGTGGAATGGGATCCGTCCTCGGCCAACACTGATGATACTGAGTGATGTCATGCCCGGGCTTAGCATGACATCTGCCGTCACGACGTGTTGTAAATCATCGCGTTTGTTTCCGCTGCCAAGAACCTTGACGTTAATAGTTGTAATAATTTTACTAAATGAGGAATTTAGTACTACTTCTGGGAACTTTTGTAATGTAATCCCCTGTGATGTAAAATATGATGGTGACTGTATCTCTGGACTCACCTTCGTGTGAGGTAACCTTATTCGATCCCGGAAGTAGGTGGTTTCATCGGGACTCTACCCAACAGGCCAAGGGGTTACACCGTTTAAAGTACGTTGGAGCCTTTGAGAGAGGACTTGCGTATTTGAGGTGGTGTAATTCAGGTTGGTGCCGCCACAGCTGGTATCAGAGCTATAAGGTTACTTTGGAGATACATTTTACCTTAAAAATGCTTTTAGTATAAAAGTTTGACCAACCAAGTATTTGGAAAAAACTACGTTGGTTTCGTTAGGGATTGTGTTTAGTACGTAAAGCCCTAGGGTGTCATTTAAGGGAATTAGAGGTGGCTATAGTATATGTATATATAACTCTAACTACCAGCATTACTTTTCTGTCAAAACTTAAATTTATGCACAATTCAACTTTACATTCAGTAATGACACCTTCCCGTCGGTGATGCGAACCGAACGCTGTTTCTTAAGCAGTGGCCTACTTGAGATGCTGCCAATATATCAACTTAGGTTGGTTATATTGGGAGTATATGGTTCAGCGCAGGGTATGGCGATCGCTGTTCATACCCCCGCATTTTGCGGTATCCCCGTAAATACGTTATTTCGGTGACGTATGTTAACGTTGTCTGTACGGCAGTAATGGTACAGATGCTGTTTCTATAGTGAACGGTAATGATTGGGACACTTTCATGACATGTTGGCATGAAAGGTTCATTGGATATATATTGTGATTTTCTGCAGGTACACTAACCACAATTACGAAATAGGGACGGATAGGGCTTACCGACCAGTTAATAGTGAGAGACGTATGTATTATGCCACCGAAATTAATTACGTAAGTCCGAAGATATTCGGCAGTTATTTTTGGTTGTGAGGTCGAATAGTACGTGCATGCATAATACATTAACCAACAAAATGGGTGGTTAATTTTGTTGCTTCCCTAAGGATAGGTGATATGTTGGTTATTCTTAGCATGGTTTCGGTAGAATCTTTTAGTTGGGTATCTTAAGTATCTCTCTGATTTCCAGTCTTTGCTGTTATCAGAATCAGTTGTCTCATTCCAGTTACCTTGTAAGTTCTCAGCAGGGTAAATAAATTTCATCATCTGAATTCTTGTTTCAGATGGTTGAAGCCATACGTGGAACCCCGGAAGGTTTTCGGGCAGATCAGGCCAGCGGTTCTCAACAACCGCCACCTCCACCTCCAAATCTAGCCGAGATTATGGCTCGGCAAACCGAACTTTTTGACTTATTGGTACAAGCACAGTAGAATCAACAGAGCCAGCAAACACGAAGAGGTCGTGATGAACCTCAGGTGGCAACCTATCAAGATTTCCTCAGTACCCAGCCTCCGCTATTCAGCGAAGCGGAGGAGCCCTTGGATGCTGATGCTTGGCTCCGCACCATTGAATCTAAGTTTGCTCTTCTTACAATTCCGTGTGCGGATTCTAACAAGGTTCACTTTGCTGCCCAACAATTACGCGGAGTTGCTCGTATCTGGTGGGATGACTATTGTGCCATGCAAGTTGATGGCCATATTATCTCCTGGGAAGAATTCCGGAATGCCTTCAGGGCACATCATATACCTGAAGGACTGATGGAGCGGAAACTGAATGAGTTTTTGACACTTATCCAAGGCATCCGCACCGTACTACAATATGCACAAGCTTTTAATCACCTGTGTCAGTATGCGGGTTATCATGCTGATAATGACGCTAAGAAGCAAGATCGTTTTCGTCGGGGCCTGAGCACTAAGCTCCAAGAACGTTTGAACCTCATAAAGGCAAATACCTTCAGCGAGCTAGTTAACATGGCCCTGACCCAGGAGGATTGCATCACGGCACACCGTGCCGAAAAGAAGCGAAGGATTTCCACTGGACCCGCGGGCGTTCAATTCTCGCGGTATCAGTTTGTCCAGAATGCACCGCCTAGAGCACCCCAACGGAATGCTCCGTTTAGCAGACTGGTTTTCAAGCCATCTCAACCACAAGGAGGGTATAGACCTTCCGTACCTCTGCAACAACCACAACAAACTGGCCCATTGCCAAATGTTCAACAAATCCAACAGAGAAGCAGCAATTATCGCTGTTTCAATTGCGGAAGTGCGGATCACTTCATCAGAGATTGTCCGCAGCCCAAGAAACTTAATCAAGGGCAGAGTTCCAATCAGAGTAATCAGAACAAGGGCAAAAGACCGATGATGCAAGTTCGACAAGGGCAAGTTAATTTCACCACCCTTGCAGAGCTTCCGGACGGAGCCCGTGTCATGTCGGGCACATTCTCTATTCACCACAAACAAGTTGTTACATTATTTGATTCAGGAGCAACTCATAGCTTCATTAGTAACAACTGTGGTACCCGAATAGGACTTGATTTTTGTCCTACCAAGGGGTCATATATGATTTCTACCCCGGGAGGAAAGATTACATCTGACCAAATGGTCAAAAATATGCCAATTCAGTTAGGTAGCAAGGAAATCAGAACTGATTTGATTCTATTAAACTTAGAGGGTATTGATGTTATACTTGGAACAAATTGGATGACTGAACATGGAGTACTGCTAGACATCTCTTCTCGAGTTATTGAGATTAAGTCGCCGCATCAAGGAGCCACCACCCTTTATTTGCCTCAGCAAGAGTATCCTTACTCTTGTACCTATGCTATCATAGACATCAAGGTAAAAGATATTCTTGTAGTCTATGAGTATCCCGATGTCTTTCCAGACGACTTGCCTGGAATGCCACCAGACAGAGATATTGAGTTCATTATTGAACTTCAACCTGGCACCGCTCCTATTTCAAAGAGGCCGTATCGTATGCTCCCAAATGAGTTGGCCGAGCTAAAAATCCAACTCTAAGATCTGCTTGACGAAGGTCATACGTCCAAGTGCTTCACCATGGGGCTGTCCTGCTCTCTTCGTAAAGAAGAAAGACAATAGCCTAAGGCTATTTGTCGATTATCGTCCACTCAATGCGGTCACCATCAAAAATAAGTACCCTCTTCCCCGTATTGACATCTTGTTCGATCAGCTACCTAGAGCTAAGGTCTTTTCCAAAATTGACTTACGCTCTGGTTATCATCAGATCAAAATCAGGCCTTGTGACGTTCCAAAAACAGCTTTTTTGACCAGATATGGATTATATGAATATCTGGTTATGTCCTTTGGGCTTACCAACGCACCGGCATATTTCATGTATGTAATGAATTCAGTCTTTATGCCGGAACTTGACAAATTTGTTGTGGTCTTCATCGATGATATTCTGATATATTCCAAGACGAAAGAAGACCATGCTAATCATATACGTGTCGTTCTTCAACGACTACGTGATCATCACCTTTATGCCAAATTCTCGAAATGTGAATTCTGGCTAGATAGTGTGAAATTTTTGGGACATACTATCTCCAGTGAAGGTATATCGGTTGATCCAACCAAAGTCTAGGAGGTTATGGACTGGAAGCCTCCAACTTTAGTTCATCAAATCCGAAGTTTCCTTGGATTGGTGGGATACTATCGCCGATTCATTCCAGACTTCTCCAAGATAGCTAAACCCATGACTGAGCTACTTAAGAAAGAGGTTAAGTTCCACTGGGATGATAAGTGTGATGAAGCATTCCACACCTTGAGAAAACTTCTAACAACTGCCCTAGTGCTAGCTTAGCCAGATAATACTCAGCCTTTTGATGTCTATTGTGATGCTTCTGGAACTGGCCTTGGTTGTGTTCTGATGCAAAACAACCGGGTCATTGCTTATGCATCCCGAGCACTCCGAAATCATTAACAAAACTATCCAACCCATGATCTTGAATTGGCAGCAGTTATTCACGCTCTCAAGATCTGGAGACATCATCTTATGGGTGCCAAGTGTAATATTTACACTGACCATAAGAGCCTCAAATATATCTTTACCCAAGCTGACCTAAACATGAGGCAAAGGTGTTGGTTAGAACTGATCAAAGACTATGATCTTGAGGTACACTACCATCCTGGCAAGGCCGATGTGGTTGCAGATGCACTTAGCCGCAAGGCACATGGTCATTGCTTATCCATTGAGGCTTTCAATGACACTCTTTGCAATCAAATGAGAAAACTTAATCTCGAGATCATTCCTCAAGGTAGTCTGAATTTATTGTCTATTGAATCTACTCTTCAAGATAGAATCATCATGTCGCAATTGCATGATGAAGGTATCAGAATTATCAAGTTGAAACTATCCCAGGGAGAAGCAAAATATAAGTGTTTTCACACTGATCACCAAGGAACTCTATGGTTCAACAATCGAATTGTTGTACCTAAGGATCATCAACTTCGTAAGCAAATCCTTGATGAAGCATATCTATCCAAATTCTCTATTCATCCTGGTAGTACCAAAATGTATCAAGATC
This sequence comes from Panicum hallii, assembly GCF_002211085.1. Lineage (NCBI taxonomy): Eukaryota > Viridiplantae > Streptophyta > Magnoliopsida > Poales > Poaceae > Panicum > Panicum hallii. The sequence goes on from NC_038047.1 coordinate 28,900,560, forward strand.
TTCGCCAGAATTTTTGGTGGACCAGAATGAAAAGAGAAATTTCTAAGTATGTGTCCGAGTGTGATATGTGCCAGAAAGTTAAAGCTAGTCGTCTAAAAGAATCTGGTACACTCCAACCACTACCCATTCCGTCATGGAAGTGGGAAGACATTAGTATGGATTTTATTGTTGGTCTTCGTACCACGTCCCAAAAACATGACTCGATATGGGTGATTATTGATAGACTTACAAAACCAGCTCATTTTCTTCCAGTGCATACCACTTACTCTGCTAAGAAGTATGCCGAAGTCTATCTGGATCAAATTGTTCGGTTGCATGGTGTCCCTAAGACCATCATTTTTGATCGAGGGCCCCAATTCATTGCACGCTTCTGGGAACAATTGCAGTATGCTCTTCGAACCAAACTGATTCGAAGCTCTGCATATCACCCTCAGACGGATGAACAGACTAAGCGAGTCAACCAAATTCTTGAAGACATGCTCCGAGCTTGTATTATTCACTATGGTACAAGCTGGGACAAATGTCTTGCCTTGGCTGAGTTTTCTTACAATAACAGTTATCAGTCTAGTCTTCGGATGGCTCCATTTGAAGCGTTATACAGTCGAAGATGTCGAACTCCTTTGAGTTACTATGAGACCGGTGAACGCAAAATCTTTGGACCCGACCTAGTTATCGAAGCTGAAGATAAGGTCAAAGTTATTCAAGCCAACCTTATGATAGCTCAGTCCAGATAGAAAAGCTATGCAGATAGAAGAAGGAAACCTTTGCAGTTCCAAGTAGGAGATTTTGGCTATCTCCGAGTATCTCCTACCAAGGGCGTTCAGCGATTCGGCATAAAAGGAAAGTTAGCACCCCGATATGTCGGACCCTTTGAGATTCTTAAAGTCTGTGGCCCAGTGGCTTACAAAATTCGCCTTCCATCTCAATTGGCTGCCATTCACGATGTCTTCCATATCTCTCAACTCAAGAAATGTATCAAAGTACCTACGGAGATCGTTGAAACCCGCGCCATTGAGATTGAACCTGATCTATCCTACACCGAACAACCTATCCAAATCCTGGATACTAAGTAAAGAGTCACCAGAAGAAAGACGGTTAAGATGTATAAGATCTTATGGGATCATCACACCGAAGAAGAAGCAACTTGGGAAACAGAATCCTATCTTCAACAAAATTTCCCAAACTTTCTTCAAGCCAATCCCCAAATCTAATCGTCTGATTCTTTCTGCCTTTGAATCTCGGGATGAGATTCTTTTTAGGGGGGAAGGCTGTGACATTCAGGTAATTAGAAACATGGACACTAGTTTCTAGTGTGAAATATGTATGCTTGCTATGGTAAATGAGAGTAGTATGAAAGGCTAGGGGTATATTTTTAATTCCTATAAAATATAGGTCCTTGAGTGTAAATTGGGTGAAATGGAAGATAGCATTAAAACCTAGGAGAAATATAATACTAGGTGTCAAATTTATACTACCATAAGACAGAAAGTGTAAAAGGTAGATTAAATCCTAAGGAAAATAAGCCTTTAAGTAAAAACAGGGACCTAGATGTAATTCAAACAAAGATCATAAGTCCTTTTATGTAAAATAGTTGATGTGTGAAAGTAACCTTCATGTTTACCTAATGACTAACATGTAAGAATACAAGTCATCATGATATTCCATAAAAACTTGTAAATATATCCAAAATTTTATCAAATCCCCTTTGGTAAGGACAAAGGTAATTCAAATTCCACCTTTGTTCAAAATTTAACATGTAAAGCTGCAAACTTTGAGTTTTTGAACTTGAGCCCTAAAACAATATTGTAGATCTTGAAAAACTCTACAACTTTTGTTTTGGGCTTTTTCTTAGAAAACCTCTAGATCAACAGGAATTTTGTTTTACCGCAAGGCCCTAGAATCTTTTAGTTTTGCACATAGGTCCTTCGGACCTTTTCCCTCTCTTCTTCTTCCTCCGAGCCCCCTCTGTTTCCCCTGCCTCCTCTGCTCCGCCGCCGGTACAGCTCCCCCGGCCGCCGCCGCTCTGCCACCACCACCGCTCCACCTCCTGCTTCTCCTCCTTCCACGCGTCGTCCTCTTCCCGTGCCCGGCTCTGTTCCCCTCCCCGCTGTCCTGTCTTGCGCGCAGTAATTCACGCGTGCGCTTGCCTTATCTCCCTCTCCATTCTGCTCAGTGACATTAGCAACTTGTGCTCGCTCCAATTGCACTGCTAGTCCCCCTGCTGTAAGCATCCCGAGCTTCCTTCACCCCCGCCGCTTAATCCCCTTCTCCGGTGAACCCCGGGCCGCCGTGGGCAGCCGCCACCAAGCAGCCATTGCTCTCCCCGACACCCTAGAGAGCCTCTCCGGTCCTTGTTGGTGCTTACCAGCCCCCAACCACCCTCTAACTTCGACCAAAGTGCCATTGCCGACCAACACCGCCCGCTGCCGCCTCCGGCTCACCGTGGGCAGGCTGCCTCGGTCATTCCCCCACCATCACAACCCCACGACTAGACTCCTTGTTACCCAGTGAAGCTCTATGATCGCTTGATTGCTTCCCTAGCGCATCACATCGGTCCCTCAACGGTCGCCGTCAATTTCCATCCACCGCCGCTCCTGCCCGTCGTGGAACACCTGCTCCCGACCGTTCCCAACACCATTTGAGCTTGCCTCCAGCTTCCCCACGTCACCTTGAAGCTCCCCGGCCTCCTCCTCGCGACTCCCGACCACCGGACCGCCGCCCCCGCTTTTCACCTCCACCGCCAGCCACTTGCCTCTGTCGTGCCACCGCTGCAGATTGCCCTGCACAAATCCTAAGTGTCTTCAGGTGCGCAAAGGCTCACTGATGCCTCCCCATCCCTTTCCCCTCACCGCCGGTGGTCGCCATCGCCGGACTTGGCCGGTCAATCCTCGCGTTCCCCCTCTGACCACAGTTAGGGACCCCAAGTTCAAAGGTGCAGAAGCCCAGGGGGCTATCTGCAAGGCCGAAGACTCTGTGAAATAGTGCCAATAGGGACCTCTGTGTAAACGTCCTTATTATTTTATGTGGGCTAGGCTGCTGGTTTGTAAATTCGATAGGAAATTGCAGAAAATTCCAAAAATTGTCAAATCAATTTTGTTGGAAACTAGATTTCAAACCCTACAACTTTTATTAACGAAGTTTGGTTTGAAACTAAATACTTTTGAATCTATTTCAAACTTATGGTAAAAGTGTTTAATATGCATAACTTTTACATACTAGCTTTGTTACTTATGATTTTTGGTATGTAAATTCTATGGATCATGTATGAACTTATGTAAAAGTTTCAAACTTAGTACTGTTTTGTAGTTTAAGTTCTTTTGAATTTGGGCAATTCAAATTTGAAATGATGTGAAATTAGTTAAGCATGTCTCTTAAGGCTTAATTAATTAGATCTTTTTAGCATAACCTGATATGATTGATAATTAGTCTTCAATTAAATTTTCAAGACTTTATAATTTTATTTACATAAGATTTAAATTTAAACTTGAAAGTTGAATTTAAGTTCAAATGTTTTAGCTTCCATTTTCAGTAAATCCTATACTATAATCATAACTTACAAGTAAATGAAATTCAAAACTGAACCCCCCCTCCTATTTCATGAGTTTCTGTGTATTAATTATTTGGATTGCAACTTTATCGTGAAGCAAAATAAGAATACATGCACCCCTTAAATTATAACTTTGCATATCATGTAGACTCGACTACTCTCACTGACGGAGACTATGAACTAATTCCGGAACAAGGAGTGGAATCAGCTGAAGACCCCGGAAATATCGTCGAGCATCTAACTGAAGCTCCGAACCAAAGTTCAGAAAACTTTGACCCTACTGTCCCCAATCCCATGCAGGAAGGCAAGCCCCGGACATAACCTACTACTCTATTTACACTGCAACCTATACTATTTATATATATCTCTAAGCATTAAGTTCTTAGGAGTTGTTTGGAAACCCTAGTTGCATTTTCCTAGGAACCAGTGTATTGGATATTAGCACTTGAGTCCATATCAAATAGATGCTTTGCTAATAGGACCGGTAGAAGTCGGGTGATTTTCTGTCACTCGCGTGATATAGAAGTTGCAATATTTACATTCCTGTAATCACTATAAGGATGACGGACGGGTGAAAGGATCGATGGACCAAGAGGGGGGGTGAATTGGGCCTTTTTCAATTTCTAAAACAAGATAAAGCAACCTTAACCTATGCAAAACTAGAAAGGCACCAATTCACCAACCGGATAACTAAACAACCTACACAAGCTAGATAAGATAAAAAGAGATAAAGCCTAGCAAGGTAGAGCTAACTAGTGATCCCTAAATCAAGCACATGAATGAATTACATGAAAGATAATGCTTGAATAAGTAAAGTGGACAAGGGACAACCGGATTTTTCCCGTGGTATCGATGTGTTGGCACACACCCCTAATCCACGTTGTGACACTCACAAAGAGTATTGTCACCTCCCAAGTCACCAAGACGAGGGCGCTCACTAAGAGTCTCCGTTCACCATCCCGGTGTGGTGGAGATCAAGCCACGTACAAATCTCTTCTCCGGGCTTCCACAATCCTTGGCAAGCTCCGCGAGAATCACCTCGATCGCCAAGATCGCCTAGGTGATGCCAATCACCAAGAGTAACAAGCTAAGGCCTTCACTTGAGCAAGAACCAATCACCAAGAATGGATGCACACAAGCTTCTCTCTACTCAAGTCCTTAATCTTGCTTCTTGAATGATTGAATGTACAAGTGTATGAAATGTTGAAGCTCAAGGTGGCTCTTGACTATAGTATGTGTGTTTGGGTGTTGCCTGGTGTCAAGAGAGTTAGAATGACCCGTTGGAGGGGTATATATAGGCAGCTCACACGAATAGAGCCGTTGGAGAAAAAGCTGCCAGAAAACTGCGTAGCGCCGGTTAATCCGACGTCCCTCCAATAGTCATCGTCGGTTTAACCGGTGAAAGTAAACTCCCCTTTTGAAAACTAGCCGTTACTGTTTGGGAAGATTAACCGTCGTTACATTGGTTTAACCGGTGAGTGTAATCATCCATTGAACAACTGAAAAACCAAGTCACTGGACAACTGCACCGATGTCACATTTCAAATAGCGTCGGTTTAACCGGTGAGTGTAGTTGTCCACTGATCAGCTGAAAACCGAGTCTCTGGACAACTGCACCGACGCCCAATTTCAAATAACGTCGGTTTAACCGGTGTATTGACTTGTTCAGACCTGCTGACCTCGTTTAACCGACGTATAGAAGACTTGAGGCGTCGGTTAAACCGGTGTTAAGGATTTTCTGATTTTGCCTTTTCTGACTTGCGTCTTGAATGAAATCCAAATATTCTTGAGATATAAGTTGAGAACCACTTATTTGAGCTTCTAGAAACCTGAGTGACCATTGTGTGCATCTATTTTCAAATGACCATGTCCATGCTCAAGTTACTAAGCCTAAACCCCTCTTAATAGTGCGATCACTACAAAACTATAAAACCTATGCTAACCTAAGTGTCCTTCTCAACCTTATGACACTTAGGACTAGAAAGATCCTTAGTCTTGACACATTATTGAGTTGAATGCCGAGATCGCCTTTTTGAATAATGAAAATTAGGGGCCTCTTTTGACATATAACCAAATGAGCGATAATGATCTAAAAGTCTGCACAAACTCATTAGTCACAATAATGGTTGTCATTAATCACCGAAACAAACCTTAAGGGCCTAGATGCTTACAATCTCCCCCTTTTTGGTGATTGATGACAACACAGATATAAATAACGAGAGAGCGAGAAAGATAAGGCACGAATAAACACAAGTAAACTCGAAAAGAGAGAATCAAAGAACTCAATGGCTCAAACGAAATCCATAGATATGTCTCAAAAGCTCAGCATGCTCAAATGACAAATGTACATATCCATGAACTAACACCAAATATAATACAATAAGAAACATAAAGGTCCTGATCATGAGCTCTCTCTAATGCTACCCTCCCCCTGACTCTCACTCCCTCTCCCCCTTTGGCATCAAAGCACAAAAAAAAAGCTAGCTACTGATCCGGGTGCCGCGGGACGGCGAGGAAGCGATCCGGGTCATCATCATCGTCGTCATCGGATGGTGGATCCTCAGTGATGGAGGGAAGCTGCTGATCTGAACTGCCGGCTGGCGCTGAGCTGACTGGAGGAGTAGCTGTCGTGGAGGCTCGTGTGCTAGCGCTGCCTGGAGGAAGGTCCGTAGAAGTAGTAGCCGGCTCAGCTGAAGATGTGTCAACATCTGAAGTAGTGAGTGCTGATGCTGCCGGCTGTGACGACTGCTGAGCCAAAGAGACCTCTCCTCCTCCCCCTGAAGGTAGTGACTGTGGTACGACGGGGAGGCCGGCAGACTGCACTGCAGAGGGTGACTCCTGGAAGAGTGAGGTCACAGGCAGTGGGGAGAAGAGTGGACGACTCGCAGACCCAAGTAGTGCTGACATCGAAAACATGATCTCTGGGGTCGCTGAGGAAGCTGGAGCAGTGGAGGCTGGAGCTGGTGTAACTGCAAGTGGTGGTGCTCCAGCGCCCTGAAGGCCTGACTGTCCTGGCTGCTGTGGGGCGAGTCCGGTGTGAGAGTATAGCTGTGAGATCATCCCGAACATCGCCATCATGCCCTGCTGCATCTGCTGAAACTGAGCGTCTGTCCTCTGAGATACTCTGTCGATGAGGCCGACGAAACGCTCCTCGGTGGCAGCTCGCTCTCGGGCAGCCTCTCTCTGTATCGCTGCAAGCTGGGCATCATGGGCTCTCCTGGCCTCCTCCTGTGCACGGCGGTCCTCCCTCTGCTGTGTGACCAGCTGCTGCAGAAGTGCGGTGAGCTCAGACGGCTGAGACACCTGAGACTCTGAAACTGTGGTAGCAGCAGCAGCTGACACTGGAACTGGCTCTCCGGATCCCCCTGCCTCATGATCATGACTCGCTGGAGCAGGTGCAGGGAAATACTCCTCGTCCTCGGAGGAGTCTGACTCTAGGTCCGACCAGTGAATCTCATCATCTCCTCCTGGAAGCTGTGCCTCAGCGGCTAGCAATGCCTCATCCTCCTAGGCCACTCGGGCCTGTACCTCAGGTGACAGTCGTGCCATGGCAGCACGATCGGCCTGTCTCCCTCTCCTCCTGTCTGAGGGTGCAGTCGGACGGTAGACGGGGAACCATGGAACCTCATCCTGGCGGTATACTGCACTGACTGGTGACTCAGCTGGCACAATCATAGAGCAGATAAAACTGATCCAGTGAGCATATGGAAATTGACGCACGACCCCCATCCCATCAGTGATGACATCCTCAATCTCAGCCAAGATAAAATCAACTATGTCAAATGGCTCATGAGTGAGTATGTGAAGAAGTAGCAGCTGCTGCAGACCTGTGAACCCCTCTGGGTAGCCACTCCTCGGGAGCAACGTCCTCCGGAGTGCCATGTGAACTGCGTAAGCCTCTGGGGTCAGCAGGCTGGGAACTCTGGCGTAAGAAGCTGGAAAGGGCTGGCGGAAGCACTGTGAGATCGCCTCGTGTGAAGGTGCAATCCCGCCAATCATGGCCCTGCGAGGTGGATCTGCATCACCATATACCATCTCGTGCAGAGAGACGTCAACAAGGTCAACTCCAAGGATCCCAGCGAGAGTCGCTCTGGACAAACCAAACACCTGCCCCCCAAACATGAAGTGAACAGCTCTGCGCTCTGGGGCAATCCATGCTGTGGCGTAAAAGACTCTGACCCAGTCCTCAATATATCTGTTCCTCTCAATTGAGAGCAACCTGGGCAGACCCCTGAAGTGATCAAAGTGTTCCCTGACATCGGCTCCCCCTGCAGCTCTTCTCAGTGAAACCCAGTCTAGTACTCTGTGAGGGAAAATCCTGTGGCCCCGCCTCTGATAGGTCTCGTAGAAACTGGCCTGAAGGAGCGTCCAGAATCTATGATCGACCCTGCTGTCTCGTGTCACCGGGAACCACTCTTCCTCCTGTACACTCCACCTGAGCCTCTTGACCTTCGCCGCATTGGCCTTGGTCAAGTTCTGGAGCAGCACACCTGGCTCCAGACGCACGACAGTGTCCATGCGGAACACTGCGCGCTCGGCCACTAGGGCCTCGGCTCGTCGAGCTGCTGCTGCTGCTGCGGTGGACCTGCGAGGCTCCTGTGGCTGGTGGCCTCCTCGCGTCCTAGGTCCGGTGCGACGCTCGGTCGCAGGTGAAGTCTCCTCTGCGGGGGACGTCTGCCGGGTGCGGCCAGAACGTCGTAGAGCTGGTGACTGCTGTGTATCCTGCCCCTGAGACTGCTCTGACTGCTCTGACTCTGAATCTGAATCGGACTCTGCCGCTGAAGGTGACTGCGCTGACTCTGCTGCTGCTGCTGCGGCTCTGGTGGCCCTGGCTCCTCTGACTCGGCCCATCCCTCTGCCTCTGCCTCTGCCCCTGGCTGGCGTGTCCCTGATAGCGAATGGACGAGCACGGCCTGACGCCTGCTCCTCGGCGGCCTTAGCCACCATCTCGGCCCTCTCGGCCTCTCTGGCTGCGCGAGTCCGCTTGCGAGCGGGCTCCTCGACCACGATCTCCTTACCCTTCCTTTTGTCACGACCCATCTCGACACTGTGAGTAACACGGACGCGACGATGCGGTGGCAAGCGGGTGACGCGGTGATGCGCGGGCGGCACAGTGGCGTGCGGGCGGCGCGGCGGCGGTGGCGGTGCAATGCGGTTGGGCGGCGGCACGGTGGAGGTGCAGGACGGTGGTTGCGTGCGGGCGCAGGCGGCGGCGGCGCGCAGGGTGGTGGCGGCGGCGCGGGGGTGACGTAGTGACGTGTGAGCGGCGCCGGCGAGAATGTGAGCGGGTGGCAGAAGGCGGCGGCGCGCGAACGGCGGTGGTGTGGTTGTGCGGGCGGCAGATGACGCGAGCGGCGGACGGTGGTGGACGGCGGCGAACGGCGCAAGGCGGCGGCGGTGTGGAGGAGACGGCGAAGGCGAGGAGGCTGCAACAACTGAAGACGAGCGGGCGATAGTGAGAGAGCAAGAGAGAAATATGACATGTGGACCCCGCAATTTTTCTTATCGCCGGTTGATCCGACGCTTAGGTTTTGAACACCGGTTGATCGCGTCGGTGTTGTTTACCAGAAACCCTGCCAAATCTGTATCTGTACGCCGGTTGAACCGATGATCTGAAAAGTGAACTCGTCGGTTGAACGATGCAAATAACAGTTGATTTTTCAGGTCAAAATTGTGTTCTGTTCACCGGTTGATCCGATGCTGCAAACTTTGTATACGCCGGTTGAACGCCTGAAATGACTGAGCAGTGGCTGACACTTAGTGACGCCGGTTAAACCGATGGGCATAGATCCATTGAACGTCGGTTTAACCGGTGAACCCAAAAACCCTCTCTCAGCTGACTTTTCTATGCTAAGTCCAATGAACTTACAAGATTCAACTAAACTCAAGTTAATGGACTTGCATAGGCGACTTTACCCCTCAAAATAAGATAGCTTAATAACTTAAATAGTTTTTCTTTTCAAAATCAAGGATAAGTCGCAAGAGAGACAAAGCGCCAAATTAAAATGTATGAGCCATGTCATAGGAATATTGAAGGAGGAAAGCTTCAAACTCACCATGACATTGCTCACTAGGCAATAACGCACCTAACACTTTACTCTTTTCACTTCTCATGAATTAAGATCTTGCACGTAAAACAAGTCTCATTTTCATCAAGTGATCTCCTTTGTGACCTTTACGCATGCAATGATAATGCAAATTACAAACACATGCGAAAGAAAGGTAAACATGAGATGCACAACTATATGACAAGAAATGCATAGCGAGAATTTAAGATCTACTTGTCAAGTTTGATCCGACGGAAAGCTTCATCATGATGAGCCTTTCTACAAGCCTAGAGGAAAACAAGTGGACCACCACCTCTAGCTAAACCCTTGCTCATCACTATCTTACCATGGTTAGACAAGTGTCCTATATGTATGCATTTTTCTATATGACATGGCAACTTACATGACGTTTGCCGCATCTAACACATTTAGCTCATTTCTTAGCCTAACAAAGGTACTCTCGTCTAAAGGTTTTGTGAAAATATCCGCCAATTGCTCCTCGGATCTCACACCTTGAAGGGAAATGTCCCCCTTGGCTTCGTGATCACGCAAGAAGTGATGGCGAATATCAATGTGCTTTGTGCGAGAGTGTTGAACCGGATTCTTGGTAATTTTTACGGCACTTTCATTGTCACAAAGGAGTGGTATTCTTCCTAGTTTCACACCAAAGTCCAAAAGGGTTTGCTTCATATATAGAATTTGGGCACAACATGCACCGGCAGCTATATATTCCGCTTCCGCGGTGGACAAAGCCACGGAATTTTGCTTCTTACTCGACCAAGAAACTAGAGAACGCCCAAGCAAGTGGCAACCCCCGGAGGTACTCTTGCGATCGACACGGCTTCCGGCAAAATCCGAATCCGAGTATCCCAAGAGATCTAAGCTAGCGCCTTTGGGGTACCACAAGCCTATGCTAGGGGTGTGCTTGAGATACCGAATGTCACACCCGATTTATAAGAACATAAATCGAGCAATCATATATGCGCCAGGATCAAGTCACGCATATATACAACAGATTATCAAGATATCACAACACATGTCACGAATAAAAGCGTGTAAATTAATAAATGAATATATTTATTACAACTGAATCAAGAATCAGTTCAAGGAATGCGGAAACGTAAAATGAATACATGAAGAGCTGGGCGCCACAGGGACGTCGACTGGGAGACAAACGCCTAGAAGTCGTCGAAGCCGCTGACGTAATCCTCCACGTTGCCGGGCACTGAGCAGCAGTCGAAGATGTCCGAAAATAGAACAGAAGAGTAGAGAGGCAAGTGTGAGTACAAACTCGTACTCAACAAGTATAACACGAGCATGAGGCTCTAAGGTTAGCTGACTCAACTGCATTAGCTTTTAGTCTTAGCAAATTTTATTAAAGCTAATTACTACAAGTGAATGAATTACCATAAACCCAATTGCATAATAAATTAATCAATATTAATTAAGAACTACTGAGATCCACCCAAACCAACCACCCGGGGAATCACCCTCGTCAAAGGTTGATAACCCCACTAATCAGACGGAGGATCTGGGCCGCTCATGACTGTGAGCACAGCTGATATATCAGTTTTACACTCTCGAGAGGTTGCACAACTTTACCCACAAGTCGTGGGCTACGCTAGTGGTTCATCACACTTCCTTAGGTGAGATGGCTAGCAAGCACACTACGAGACCGTTACAAAGGATCACGTTGGTAAGGTGTAACCGCTAAGGATTCTGGATCAGCGACGATGGGGCCCACCTCCGGGGGTACAAGACACACAGCACAGACCAAGCCGGAGGAGCAGGGACCATTGAAGCTTACCACCCCTCTTGCCCACGCAGGTAAGTTACTCCCGAACCAAAATAACCTAATTAATAAGTCAAGACCGTCCCATTCCAGTCTTGTGGTAGCGCGGTTGTCCCAGGTTGTCGCTCTATGAACCGGTCCTTATGGAGAGTGGCCAACCAAGCACTAAGCACCGTGCTGGCCCCCTAAACCATGTTTCTAACAAAAACATCTTTTAAGAACGCACAACTGAGACCTAAACGCTACGGCCTTCGGTGCAACATGACCAAGGAGGGAAGGGGGAGCTCACCAAGGGCTCGTGGTGGCCGGAGTTGCAGCGGAGGGAAGAAACCGACGACGACCGGCGGCGGATGGATCGGGCTCTCGCGGACGGCTCGTTGTGGTGCCCCTCCCGGTCTGCTGGCCCACCAAATCAACACGTGCAGGTCCTGTGAAGGTGTAGAGGGGATCAGCGCGGCCAAAGGCCCAACGACGGCGAGCAATTGGAGAGGCGGAGCAGATCACCGGTGTTGACGTCGAGGTTCGATTCCGGTGATGCCGAGGTCCAGAGCTCCAACGCACGGCTCGGTAAGCTTCTAGGGGACGAGGCGGAGCTACTGCGGGTGACGTGGTGGTCTGGGGTGCAGCGAGGTGGCCTATCGACGGTGAGGCCGAGGGGAGGTGGCGCGGAGGAGCGGGGGAAGGGCAGCGCTAGGGTTCTGGGTGGCGGCGGGGTTAGGGCACGGTAGGTGGGGGCCGCAGGGCCACTTAAGGGCGGAAGTCGAGGCCTCGGCGTGCGGGCCCGGAGCAGGGGAGGTCGCGGGGATCTCGGGCCGTTGCGCCCGGGGAGGAAGAAGGAGGGGGAGAAGAAAGCGCTGACGCGCGGGGCCCGGCGGTCAGAGAGAGAGAGAGGAGGAAGAGAGCGGCGCGCGAGCGGGGAAGCGGCCGATGGAGCCGGCCGATGTAGAGCAGGAGCGGCCGATGGGCCGTTGGACCGCGGGGAGAGGAGAGAGGGGAGGCGCGGGGCTGGACTGGGCCGAGGCGCGGCCCACGCGGGGGAAAGGGGAGGAGAGGAAAAGGGCCCACGGGTGAGAAAGAGGGGGTTTGGGCTGTTGGGCTGCCGGGCTGCTGTTCTCTTCTCCTCTTCTTCTTCTTTTCTTTTTCTTTTCTACACTCAAACATTCAAACAAAACTATTTGAATTCAATTAAGTTTGAATTCAAATCCTATAAACTCAACACAAGAAGAAAGATGCTCCAGCATGAATGCACAAACATGTTGACCTTATAATTAATTTTATTTTCTTGTGTTATAAATTGCTTTAAATGCCACCAAATTTAAAGAAAAGCCTGGAAAATTCATTTGAGCCAAAATAAATTCATTAAAATTAGGGAAAATTACTTTAGAGTGTTACAAACCTACCCCCCTTACAGGAATCTCGTCCCGAGATTCGGATAGGCTAGCTAGCAAAGAGATCGGGATATGTCTTCCTCAGCTCGTCTTCTCGCTCCCAAGTAGCCTCATCCTCCGTGTGATGACTCCACTGAACACGGCACATCTTGATCTTCTTGTTTCGAGTGACTCTCTCAGATGTCTCCAAAATCTTCACCGGATGCTCGACATAGGTCAGATCCTCCTGCACATCCAGCCCTTCTATCGGTGCTTGCTCTTCTGGCACTCTCAAGCACTTCTTCAGCTGAGACACGTGGAACACATCGTGCACTCCTGAGAGATTGAGTGGCAACTCCAAACGATATGCCACCTCACCTTTCCGTTCCAACACCTTGAACGGACCAATGTATCGAGGAGCTAGCTTCCCTCTTACATTAAACCTGCGGATTCCTCTCATCGGCGAGACCTTCAGATATACATGATCACCCACTGCAAAGGTCAAATCTCGGCGACGAACATCCGCATAGCTCTTCTGACGAGTCTGAGCGACCCTCAAATTCTCTCGCACCTGCTGTACCAACTGTTCGGCCTCCTCAACAATATCCGGACCAAACACCTGCCTCTCACCAATCTGATCCCAATACAGCGGAGTCCTGCATTTCCGACCATACAGAGCCTCGAACGGGGACTTCTTCAGACTGGCTTGATAGCTGTTGTTATAAGAAAACTCTGCATACGGCAGGCATTTATCCCAACTGGTACCATACTGAATAGCGCAGGCTCGAAGCATATCCTCCAACACTTGGTTGGTTCTCTCTGTCTGCCCATCTGTCTGAGGATGATAAGCAGTACTAAAGCGCAGCTTCGTATCCAACGAATCATGCAACTGCTCCCAGAACCGTGAAGTGAACTGAGATCCTCGATCAGATATAATCTTCTTAGGAACACCATGCAGACAGACAATCCTGGAGATGTACAACTCTGCGAGTCTAGCACCGGAGTAAGTAGTGTTCACCGGAATGAAATGAGCAACCTTCGTCAACCGATCCACTACTACCCATATGGAGTTGTACCCTTTCTGAGTACGTGGCAAGCCAACAATGAAATCCATAGTGATTTCTTCCCATTTCCACTCTGGAATCTTCAACGGCTGCAATAACCCTGCCGGCCTCTGATGCTCTGCCTTGACACGCTGAAAGTGTCACAGATAGCCACGTACTCCGCAACGGAACGCTTCATTCCATACCACCAGAATCGTTCCTTCAGATCGTAATACATCTTCGTGCTGCCTGGGTGGATAGAATATGCTGTATCATGAGCCTCACTCAGAATCAACTTCCTGAGATTTGCTACATCCGGCACACATATATGACCCTTGTACCACAAGGTACCCTGATCATCCTCTCTGAAATGAGGAGCCTTGCCAATCTTGAGCAACTCACGAATCTCCTGCAGCTTCTGATCTTCCTTCTGGTGCTGCCTGATCTCAGCCTCTAGAGTGGGTTCTGCCTCGAATGATGTACCCGAGGTATGATGCAAGAAACCCAGACTCAACTGCTCAAACTCCGCGCATAACTCCTGAGGCATCTGAAAAGCCACGGCCATGTTAACATAGCTCTTCCTGCTCAGAGCATCTGCTACAACATTGGCCTTGCCCGGATGATAGTGAATCTCCAGGTCATAATCCTTGACCAACTCTAGCCATCTTCTCTGCCGCATGTTCAGCTCACTCTGGGTGAAAATATACTTGAGGCTCTTGTGATCGGTGTAAATATCACACCTCTGCCCAAACAAGTAATGCCTCCATATCTTCAGAGCATGCACAACTGCGGCTAACTCCAGATCATGAGTGGGATAATTCAGCTCGTGCCGGCGCAACTGCCGCGAAGCATAAGCTATCACTCTGCCTTCCTGCATCAGAACGCAACCAAGACCATCCCTCGAAGCATCACAATACACTGTGAACCTCTTGCTCTGGTCTGGCAGAGTAAGGACTGGCGCCGTAGTCAACCTCTTCTTCAGCTCCTCAAAGGCCTTCTGACGCTCATCAGTCCAAAAGAAATCCACACCCTTCTCCAGCAAGGAAGTCAAAGGCTTTGCAATCTTGGAGAAGTTCTCAATGAACCTCCGATAGTAACCTGCTAAGCCCAGAAAAGAGCGGACTTCCTTCACCGTCTGTGGTACAACCCAGTCAAGCACATCCTTCACCTTCCCGGGGTCCACAGCAATACCTCCCTTGGAGATAACATGACCGAGGAACGGAACCTCGTCAATCCAAAACTCGCACTTGCTAAGCTTGGCATACAGCTTGTGCTCTCTGAGCCTCTGCAGCACAAGTCTCAGATGCTTCTCATGCTCCGCTTCTGACTTGGAATATATCAGGATATCATCAATGAATATCACCACAAAGGTGTCCAGATAATCCATGAAAACCTTGTTCATCAGATGCATGAAGAAAGCCGGAGCATTAGTCAAGCCAAAGGACATGACCGTATACTCGTATAGCCCATACTTGCAAGTGAATGCCGTCTTCTGAATATCCTCAGGACGAATCTTCAGCTGATGATACCCAGAACGCAGATCAATCTTCGAGAATACACAAGCACCCTGAAGCTGATCAAATAGATCCTCAATACGGGGCAATGGATGCTTATTCTTGATAGTGACTGCATTCAGATCCCGATAATCGACGCACATCCTCTTCGCGCCATCCTTCTTCTCTACGAGCAATACAGGAAAAGCCCAAGGAGAGAAACTGCGACGGATATAACCCTTAGCTAGCAACTCGTCGACAGTCTTCTTAACCTCCTCATGCTCGACAGGAGCCATACGGTAGGGCCTCTTAGAAAATAGGAGCTGTGCCAGGCAAGAGATCAATAGAAAACTCAATGTCGCGATCAGGCGGCATACCTGGCAAATCATCCGGAAAGACATCCGGGAATTCCGACACCACGCGAATACCATCCGTGGGTCTAGCCTCCATCTGATGAAGAAATCCAGAAGGCTCTGTGGCACCAACAGTAACCTCCTGACCATCCGGTGCTGACAGAAGAACAGTTCTCTGAGCACAATCAATCCGGACTCCCCACTTAGCAAGAGTCTCCATCCCGAGGATCACATCAATGCCCTTGGAGTCTAGCACCATCAGATTCGCACTAAAATCTACCCCCCTTATAGCCACACTGACTCTGGGACAGAAGACATGAGACCTCAACTGCCCTCCCGGTGAAGATACTAACATGCACCTCTTTAATGTGCTAGTAGGAATACCATGATGCTCAACAAAAGACTGGGTGATGAAAGAATGCGTAGCACCAGTATCAAAAAGCACTGTAGCAGGTTGGGCATTAACCATGAACGTACCAATAACCACGTTGGGAGCCTCGACCGCTGACTCGGCCGTCACGTGGTTCACCCTGCCCTGAGCTGGGGCCTTGGGCTGTGCTGCACGGCCCTGCTGTCCTGCCTGCGCCTTCCGGGGGCAGACATTGGCGTAGTGCCCCGGCTCGCCGCAGTGGAAGCACACTCGAGGAAGTGCCGGAGCCTGCTGCCCAGGAGGAGGAGTGGGCGCTCCCCGCCTCTGAGCTGGTGGAGCCGGAGGCGCTGGAAGCCTCTGACCCTGTCCCGCCTGCTGCTGCTGCTGAGGACGGGGCGGGTACTGCTGCCGCTGCTGGTACTGCTGGGGCGGCCTCTGCTGCTGCTGTGGTGGATGCTGATAGCGGGGACGAGTGTTGCTGCCCGAAGAGGATGGAGCCATCTTCCTCTTCTTATCCTCAATCTCCCGGCGCTTGCGCTCGGTGTTGAGGGCCGCATCAACCAGCTGGTTGAAGTTGTCGAAGCGGTGGTTCAGCAGCGCATACTGGATGTGATCATCCAGTCCCTCCTTGAAATACTCCTGCTTGTCGCTATCACGAGCGACGTCAGCAGGGGCGTAGCGGGCAAGCTGAAGGAAACGGTCACGGTACTCCGTCACCGTCATAAATCCCTGAAATAAAGAACACAGATAACAAGGATGGAAATCGCTCAATTGATCAGGTTTTACGAAAGAAATCAAGGATAGATCAAGCTCAAAAGAAATGGTAGGGACTTTCCGTTAAATTTTACCTGCTTAAGGGCATGGAACTCCTTCTGCTTCATCTTCATAATGCCCTCAGGAATGTGATGGTTCCTGAAGCCCTCACGGAACTGGTCCCACGTGAGGGCATCACGATCCCGAGCTGGGTAGGACTCCCACCAGTCAAGAGTGGAGCCTCGCAGCTGCCCTGCTGCGTAAAGGACTCGTTCCCGGTCGTCGCACTGCGCAACAACCAACTGGCGCTCCACCGAACGAAGCCAGTCGTCCGCCTGGAGTGGGTCCGTGGCGTGAGAGAAGGTCGGAGGGTGACCTCTCAGAAAATCCGCACGCCTGTCACGGGGCTGAGGCGGCGGAGGAGGCGGTGACTGAGCATGGATCTGCTGCAAAGCCTGAACGGTGTTGTTCAGGGTCGCCATCATCTGCATCTGGAGCTGGAAGAACTGCTCCGGGGTCAGTGGTGGCGGCATCGGTAACGGCTGACCGGTACCCTGGTTGTTCTGCTCCGGCTGGTCAGAACCGGAACCGGTGCGCCTGGTGTTCACCATCTGATTGCAACAACCGAAATTTATGAGAAAAGAATATCGTGCAGCTGCGGATATGAAACTTCGGAAGGTTATGTCAGAAAGAAAGGAATATAGGTTTTACCCCCAACGTTCTAACTCAATTTTATTATTTAGTTCAAGTTGGGTTAGGTCGATTTGCATGAACACGTTTTAACTACTAGACTATGCAATCAACCAAAAATCCAAATCAAACATTTGCACAATAACAAACATTCAATATTCACAAATTAGTCGAGTTTTCCACACTACTCGACCAACACACTCGTTCTAGCGTATTTTCCATCGGGACGGCCCTACTTATAGCTTATAAGACTAGGCGACTCAGGCCAACGTCTACGGAAAACTCAAGCTACTTCTCAGAAAAGGCGGGGAAAACAGCAAATCGAGGGCTTAAGACTCAAGGAATAGGAGCAGAAAAAAAATGATGGTTGAAGATCTGCGGGGGCAAGGCAAGAGGAAAGAAGTCCTAAACTCGACCAATTCTACCTAGGCTTCGTCCTACAGTCGACACGGCTCTGATACCAATCTGTCACACCCGATTTATAAGAACATAAATTGAGCAATCATATATGCGCCAGGATCAAGTCACGCATATATACAACAGATTATCAAGATATCACAACACATGTCACGAATAAAAGCGTGTAAATTAATAAATGAATATCTTTATTACAACTGAATCAAGAATCAGTTCAAGGAATGCGGAAACGTAAAATGAATACATGAAGAGCTGGGCGCCACAGAGACGTCGACTGGGAGACAAACGCCTAGAAGTCGTCGAAGCCGCTGACGTAATCCTCCACGTTGCTGGGCACTGAGCAGCAGTCGAAGATGTCCGAAAATAGAACAGAAGAGTAGAGAGGCAAGTGTGAGTACAAACTCGTACTCAACAAGTATAACACGAGCATGAGGCTCTAAGGTTAGCTGACTCAACTGCATTAGCTTTTAGTCTTAGCAAATTTTATTAAAGCTAATTACTACAAGTGAATGAATTACCATAAACCCAATTGCATAATAAATTAATCAATATTAATTAAGAACTACTGAGATCCACCCAAACCAACCACCCGGGGAATCGCCCTCGTCAAAGGTTGATAACCCCACTAATCAGACGGAGGATCTGGGCCGCTCATGACTGTGAGCACAGCTGATATATCAGTTTTACACTCTCGAGAGGTTGCACAACTTTACCCACAAGTCGTGGGCTACGCTAGTGGTTCATCACACTTCCTTAGGTGAGATGGCTAGCAAGCACACTACGAGACCGTTACAAAGGATCACGTTGGTAAGGTGTAACCGCTAAGGATTCTGGATCAGCGACGATGGGGCCCACCTCCGGGGGTACAAGACACACAGCACAGACCAAGCCGGAGGAGCAGGGACCATTGAAGCTTACCACCCCTCTTGCCCACGCAGGTAAGTTACTCCCGAACCAAAATAACCTAATTAATAAGTCAAGACCGTCCCATTCCAGTCTTGTGGTAGCGCGGTTGTCCCAGGTTGTCGCTCTATGAACCGGTCCTTATGGAGAGTGGCCAACCAAGCACTAAGCACCGTGCTGGCCCCCTAAACCATGTTTCTAACAAAAACATCTTTTAAGAACGCACAAACCACTCAAGCACACAGCACAGAGGGTTGGCTCCAGAATTAAGTTACATAAGACCATTAACAAAATTAATTAAAAAGGACCAAGTGTGTTATAGCGCAGCAACCTAGCACAACTAACCAAAATGCAACCCAAAGGATAATATAGGATATAAAGTGGCTAGGAAGTCCTTATAGGTATACAGTATTAAAATGCAGTATGAAATTGTATTTACAAGTGATAGGAGGTTCATGTTATACTTGCCTTCCTCGTACTCTCCCGGCTGCTGCTCGAACTGCTCGGAAGACGGCTGCTCCTGGTACTGCTCCGGTGGCTCGACGTCTATTCACGATCGTAACAGCAACACATGGGCCACACATGCACACACATGCAAACAATAGCAAATTATAAGAAACAGTACACCAATACAATGGAACAGCACATAAAACTGGCCTAAAACTATTCTACGCGTTACAACGATCGCGTGGATATAAAGAACACCTAAAACGGAGCTAAAATGCGAAAACTACGCTTAAAACAGGATCTAGGGACATATCTGTAAGAAAAACTAACTTACAGGGGCTTCTGCACAAAAAAACCAAGGACTTAAACATAAATAAACCCTAGACGCAAGGGCTAGCTAGCTAAAAACCCTAAGCTGGACTGCGGTTACTAAAACCCGAAAGCGCAGGGGTCTAAACGAATAAAACAGGGCTGGACTGCAATTACTTTTGAATTAAAATGGACCGCGGGTTGATTCCCCTAAAGGACAGGGGCTCTTCAGCAAAAATGACGGGCCGAAGGGGTACGTTTTAATCTGAGCCGTTGGATCTGACTTATACGGCCCAGATTAGAAACTATAACGCGAGGAGGTATCTACGCATATCAGCCGCTGGATCTGAGATGAACGGTCCAGATTTAAAACATCGGCGAACCGGTACGCTTGGATGCCGTCCATTGGATCCAGATCTCCCGGCTCAGATCTAAACTACCCTCGATCTAATCTCGCCCACCCATCCCGGGATCGCACGGCTAAGGATGAACGGCGCACAGGACGGCGGAGGGGGGTCACCGGGGCTCCTTCCCGCGGCGGCGCTTCGCCGGAATTAGCTAAACTCGGTGCCCCGGGCTCGAATTGGAACGACAGCAAGTCCTAGAGGTCGAGCACCACACGGGAAGCTCATCTGGGCACTGCAGAAGGTGGGATAGGGCTCGGGTAGGTGATCCCCGCGGCAAGGGCGGCTCGGGGCGGCGGTCACGCCGGCGTGCGTGCGTTCTGGGCGCAACTGAGACCTAAACGCTACAGCCTTCGGTGCAACATGACCAAGGAGGGAAGGGGGAGCTCACCAAGGGCTCGTGGTGGCCGGAGTTGCAGCGGAGGGAAGAAACCGACGACGACCGGCGGCGGATGGATCGGGCTCTCGCGGACGGCTCGTTGTGGTGCCCCTCCCGGTCTGCTGGCCCACCAAATCAACACGTGCAGGTCCTGTGAAGGTGTAGAGGGGATCAGCGCGGCCAAAGGCCCAACGACGGCGAGCAATTGGAGAGGCGGAGCAGATCACCGGTGTTGACGTCGAGGTTCGATTCCGGTGATGCCGAGGTCCAGAGCTCCAACGCACGGCTCGGTAAGCTTCTAGGGGACGAGGCGGAGCTACTGCGGGTGACGTGGTGGTCTGGGGTGCAGCGAGGTGGCCTATCGACGGTGAGGCCGAGGGGAGGTGGCGCGGAGGAGCGGGGGAAGGGCAGCGCTAGGGTTCTGGGTGGCGGCGGGGTTAGGGCACGGTAGGTGGGGGCCGCAGGGCCACTTAAGGGCGGAAGTCGAGGCCTCGGCGTGCGGGCCCGGAGCAGGGGAGGTCGCGGGGATCTCGGGCCGTTGCGCCCGGGGAGGAAGAAGGAGGGGGAGAAGAAAGCGCTGACGCGCGGGGCCCGGCGGTCAGAGAGAGAGAGAGGAGGAAGAGAGCGGCGCGCGAGCGGGGAAGCGGCCGATGGAGCCGGCCGATGTAGAGCAGGAGCGGCCGATGGGCCGTTGGACCGCGGGGAGAGGAGAGAGGGGAGGCGCGGGGCTGGACTGGGCCGAGGCGCGGCCCACGCGGGGGAAAGGGGAGGAGAGGAAAAGGGCCCACGGGTGAGAAAGAGGGGGTTTGGGCTGTTGGGCTGCCGGGCTGCTGTTCTCTTCTCCTCTTCTTCTTCTTTTCTTTTTCTTTTCTACACTCAAACATTCAAACAAAACTATTTGAATTCAATTAAGTTTGAATTCAAATCCTATAAACTCAACACAAGAAGAAAGATGCTCCAGCATGAATGCACAAACATGTTGACCTTATAATTAATTTTATTTTCTTGTGTTATAAATTGCTTTAAATGCCACCAAATTTAAAGAAAAGCCTGGAAAATTCATTTGAGCCAAAATAAATTCATTAAAATTAGGGAAAATTACTTTAGAGTGTTACACCGAAGGATCCTATTCACAGCCGAAAGATGTGATTCCTTAGGGTTAGCTTGAAAACGGGCACACAAGCACACGCTAAACATTATATCGGGCCTAGATGCGGTAAGGTAAAGCAAAGACCCTATCATTGAACGATAGAGGGATTGATCAACAGGTTTACCGTCCACATCCAAGTCGAGATGCCCATTTGTAGCCATAGGAGTCTTAATTGGCTTACATTCATCCATCTTGAACTTCTTCAGGATATCTCTAGTATATTTTTCTTGATAGATGAATGTCCCTTCCTTCATTTGTTTGACTTGAAAACCAAGGAAGAAAGTCAATTCACCAATCATGGACATCTCGAATTCCCTAGACATCATGGTAGCAAACTCATGGCTTAGTAAATCATTAGTTGAGCCAAAGATAATATCGTCAACATAAATTTGACAAATGAAAAGATCCCCGTTGACGTCTTTTGTGAACAAAGTGGTGTCCACCCTCCCGATCTTGAAACCTTGCATGATTAGGAAGTCACGAAGCCTCTCATACCAAGCCCTTGGAGCTTGTTTGAGTCCATAGAGTGCCTTGTGCAACCTATAAACATGGTTAGGATTCCTCGGATCTTCAAACCCGGGAGGTTGCTCAACATAAACAAGTTCGTTAATGAAGCCATTTAAGAAAGCACTTTTCACATCCATTTGATATAACTTAATATTATGATGTGAAGAGTAAGCAAGAAGAATGCGGATAGCTTCAAGTCTTGCGACCGGAGCAAAAGTTTCACCAAAATCCAAACCTTCGACTTGAGAAAACCCTTTTGCCAGAAGTCTTGCTTTGTTGCGTACCACCACCCCATGTTCATCTTGCTTGTTTCGAAAGACCCACTTTGTGCCGATGATGTTCTTGTCTTTCGGAGGAGCTTCGAGGACCCATACTTCATTGCGGGTGAAATTATTCAACTCTTCTTGCATGGCCATCACCCAATCCGAGTCCTCAAGTGCTTCCTCTATGCTAGTGGGTTCAATACAAGAAACAAACGAGTGATGTTCGCAAAATGAAGCATGCTTAGAACGAGTTCTTACTCCTTTGGAAGGACTACCAATGATTTGACCAATTGGATGATCCTTGGAGATGCGACCATGCTTCACTAGCGGTATTTGCGCGGATGCTTGTTGGGGTGGATCATGAGTGACTTGTGCTTGTGGTGGAACATTTTGCTCTTCTTGATCTTGGACTTGGGGTGTTGGCGTTGACACATTTTCTTGAGGTAGTGGATCAACTTTATCTTGATCTTCATTCACTTGGGGTGCCGTGGAGGTGTTTGGCAAAGATGAGGAAGTTCCTCCCCCTTGATCATTGTCTTCATGCGCCTCCTCCGGCTTGATATCCTCAATGGACATTTTCTTTAAAGCTTCTTCAATCTCTTCATCCCCTACATTTTCATAGCCAACAACCTCCTCTTGGGAGCCATTAGATTCATCAAACTCCACATCACATGTTTCTTCAACTAACCCGGAGGTTTGATTGAATACTCTATATGCTTTGGAGTTTGATGCATAACCAAGAAAGAAACCTTCATCACATCTACTTTCAAACTTACCGAGCCTTTTCTTCTTATAAATGAAGCATTTGCAACCAAAGACCCGAAAGTATGATATATTTGGTTTCTTCCCGGTGATGAGCTCATATGGATTTTTCTTGAGGAGTCGGTGAGGATACACACGGTTGGATGCATGACACGCCGTGTTGACTGCTTCCGCCCAAAACTTCTCGGACGTGCCATAATCATCCAACATTGCTCTTGCTAGGGAGATGAGTGTCTTGTTCTTTCTTTCCACCACTCCATTTTGTTGAGGCGTGTAGGTGGCGGAAAACTCATGTTTGACTCCTTCTTCATCGCACCATTCTTCAATCTTTATATTTTTGAACTCGGTGCCGTTGTCACTCCGAATCTTCACAATTGGGGAATTGTATTCCCTTTGAGCTTTTCTTGCAAATAACTTGAAGATTTCCGGAGTTTCACCCTTATCGCCTAGAAACATGACCCAAGTGTAACGTGAAAAATCATCAACAATTACTAGGCAATAGAGGTTACCACCAATGCTCTTGTAAGAAGTTGGACCAAAGAGATCCATGTGTAGTAGCTCGAGCGGCTTGGAGGTAGACAACATCGTCTTGATAGGATGATGAGTTGCAACTTGCTTCCCGGCTTGACATGCTTTGCATAGCTTCTTCTTGTCAAAAGTGACGTCCTTTATGCCGGTGATCATCCCTCTCTTGTGAGCTTTCTTGAGGTTGCTCATGCCAATATGAGCAATTCTTCTATGCCAAAGCCACCCGAGAGACGACTTGGTGAAGAGGCAAGTCATGGTGCTTGTTTGCTTTGAAGAGAAATCCACCAAATAGATATTGCCATGCCTAAACCCCGTGAATACCAATGACTTGTCTTTTTCATGAGTAACTACAACACCATTCTTGTCAAAGGCACACGTTAGACCAAGATCACATAATTGTGCAATAGAAATGAGATTAAAACTAAGTGCTTCTACAAACAAAACATTTGAAATGGATAAATCTTTTGAAATTGCAATTCTACCCAAACCTAAGACTTTCCCCTTTGAGTTATCACCATAGGTGACATGTTCATGATCGCCGGGGTCTTCAAGTGAGGTGAACATGCTATCATTGCCGGTCATGTGTTGAGAGCAACCGCTATCAAGTACCCAATGTTTTCCACCGGCTTTGTAGTTCACCTACACACATGAGAATTTATTTTTGAGTTTTCGGAACCCAAACAAGCTTTGGGCCTTGCACATGTGTGACAAGAGCTTTTGGGACCCAAAGTTGCTTGGGGAGCTTCTTCTTCGACTCCTTAGCAATTTTGCCAATGAACTTGGCCTTCACCTTGCCCTTCACTTTACTCAAGAGAAAATGATTATTTTGGAACATTGATGAGTAATTCTTGGGTAATTTAGGAAGAGGACGTGATGGTAAAGTGCACTCCCTAGTGTGGTGCCCGGTGACTTGGCAATGTTGGCAATATGAGCCAA
The DNA here is from genome assembly GCF_002211085.1 of Panicum hallii. Classification (NCBI taxonomy): domain Eukaryota; kingdom Viridiplantae; phylum Streptophyta; class Magnoliopsida; order Poales; family Poaceae; genus Panicum; species Panicum hallii. The sequence goes on from NC_038047.1 coordinate 28,925,020, forward strand.
CTTCCTTGATGAAGCTTGTCTTGATCTCCGGAGAAGGAGTTGTAGCCATGTTTGGCTCCGGAAATGAACCAAGACCTCTCTTACCATAGTCACGGGCATTGTTAAAGAGAATCTCCTTGTGGATGTATTCTCCCCTTGAGAGTTTCTCCACACTACTCTTGAGGCTTGCCACTTGATCCATCAATTCCTTTTCCCTAGAGGAGGCAAGCTTGGGCACAACATTAGTGGCATATGCATCAATGAGTAGGTCATCACATGAAGTAGAAGCATTGACCTTTTCATGAACAACTTTCTCAAGACTTGGGTCAATTACTTCATAAGCAAATTCAAGTTCTTGATACTTGTGAGCCAACTCCCTATGCTCTTGTTTGAGCTTTTTGTGGCTCTCTTCAACTTGCTTAGCAAGTACAAGTGACTCATTGTGCTTTTTGAGCAAGTCATTGTACTTACTAAGTAAGTCGGAGTGGGCAAGCTCTAACTTGGCATGAGTGCTCTCAAGAATTTTGACTTTGCCTTTTTCCCTCTTGATGACGGATGTATACTCATTGATGAGGTTAGTGAATTCATTAGGATCAAGCTCTTCATCACTATCATCTTCACTATCCACCTCACATACCTTGGTGTTACCTTTTGCCATGAGGCACATAGGAGGCGGTGGTAGAGATGATTCTTCATTGGTGAGGGCGATAGTGACAATGTCTTCTTCATCACTTGAGTCTTCGCTTGATGAGACATCGGTCACCCACTCTTGTTTCTCCACCAAGAAACTCTTCTTGGTGTGCCCTTTCTTCTTTGGGAAGAGTTTGGTCTTCTTGTCATGGATCTTCTTCTTCCCAAATCTCTTGTTTTTGTTCTTTCTCTCCTCTTCTTCATCATCGCTTGAATCATGGCGATGCTTATTCTTATTGTCCTTGCTTCTTTTGTCCGGCTTGGGGCAATTTGGACGGATGTGTCCTTTTTCGCCACAATTGTAGCAAATCTTGTTCTTGACATCCATTGGCCGGAACATTCCCTTCTTGGAGTCAAAGTTGAAGCCCTTCTTATTGATCTTCTCATTCAAGCGTGTGAACTTTCTCATCATGAGAGCAAGTTCTCCATCATCTTCAACATCGGATGAGCTCTCATGATGATCATCTTCTTCATTGCTTGAGCTTGAGTCTTGTTTGACCATCTTGAGCTTGCGGGATTTGTTTGTCTTGGTCTTTAGAGCAATTGACTTGCTTGATGTTGGCTCTTCGGACATACCAAGAATGCTCATTTCATGAGCGCGAATTTCGCCCACAAGTTCTCCTACTTCCATTGTGGCGAGATCCTCCTTTTGAAGCATAGCATTGATAATGTTATACTTGGGCTTCGGGAGGAGCATGAGGATCTTGCGGTTGATGGATGCACTGTCAATTTTGGATATTTCAAGTGCATTAATGTCCTTGACAATGACATTCAAGCGAGAATACATTTCATTGCAATTTTCATGAGCTAGCATTTTAAAGGAATCATACTTAGCTCTAAACAAGTGATATTTTTGCTCACGAACTTTGGTGGAACCTTCATGAATCTCAATGAGCTCCTTCCAAATATCACTTGCTAGGTCCATGCCATTAACTCTAGCAAAGACCTCCTCACTAATAGCTTCGAAAATTGCATTTCTAGCTCTAGCATTCCATTTTAATTGGTCGGGGGTGGGATCTCCGGTGAACCCGACTTTAGTTGCCAACCATACTTCGGGGGCAATCGCATCAAGGTATGCGGCCATGCGAACTTTCCAATAGGCAAAGTTCTTGCCCTCGAAGTGCGGCGGCGAACCACCCATCTTGGCCATAGCTCTAGGCGGTGAAGCCTAATGATCCAAATGAGCAACGAGGCTCTGATACCAATTGAAAGGATCGATGGACCAAGAGGGGGGATGAATTGGGCCTTTTTCAATTTCTAAAACAAGATAAAGCAACCTTAACCTATGCAAAACTAGAAAGGCACCAATTCACCAACCGGATAACTAAACAACCTACACAAGCTAGATAAGATAAAAAGAGATAAAGCCTAGCAAGGTAGAGCTAACTAGTGATCCCTAAATCAAGCATATGAATGAATTACATGAAAGATAATGCTTGAATAAGTAAAGTGGACAAGGGACAACCGGATTTTTCCCGTGGTATCGATGTGTTGGCACACACCCCTAATCCACGTTGTGACACTCACAAAGAGTATTGTCACCTCCCAAGTCACCAAGACGAGGGCGCTCACTAAGAGTCTCCGTTCACCATCCCGGTGTGGTGGAGATCAAGCCACGTACAAATCTCTTCTCCGGGCTTCCACAATCCTTGGCAAGCTCCGCGAGAATCACCTCGATCGCCAAGATCGCCTAGGTGATGCCAATCACCAAGAGTAACAAGCTAAGGCCTTCACTTGAGCAAGAACCAATCACCAAGAATGGATGCACACAAGCTTCTCTCTACTCAAGTCCTTAATCTTGCTTCTTGAATGATTGAATGAACAAGTGTATGAAATGTTGAAGCTCAAGGTGGCTCTTGACTATAGTATGTGTGTTTGGGTGTTGCCTGGTGTCAAGAGAGTTAGAATGACCCATTGGAGGGGTATATATAGGCAGCTCACACGAATAGAGCCGTTGGAGAAAAAGCTGCCAGAAAACTGCGTAGCGCCGGTTAATCCGACGTCCCTCCAATAGTCATCGTCGGTTTAACCGGTGAAAGTAAACTCCCCTTTTGAAAACTAGCCGTTACTGTTTGGGAAGATTAACCGTCGTTACATCGGTTTAACCGGTGAGTGTAATCATCCATTGAACAACTGAAAAACCAAGTCACTGGACAACTGCACCGACGTCACATTTCAAATAGCGTCGGTTTAACCGGTGAGTGTAGTTGTCCACTGATCAGCTGAAAACCGAGTCTCTGGACAACTGCACCGATGCCCAATTTCAAATAACGTCAGTTTAACCGGTGTATTGACTTGTTCAGACCTGCTGACCTCGTTTAACCGACGTATAGAAGACTTGAGGCGTCGGTTAAACCGGTGTTAAGGATTTTCTGATTTTGCCTTTTCTGACTTGCGTCTTGAATGAAATCCAAATATTCTTGAGATATAAGTTGAGAACCACTTATTTGAGCTTCTAGAAACCTGAGTGACCATTGTGTGCATCTATTTTCAAATGACCATGTCCATGCTCAAGTTACTAAACCTAAACCCCTCTTAATAGTGCGATCACTACAAAACTATAAAACCTATGCTAACCTAAGTGTCCTTCTCAACCTTATGACACTTAGGACTAGAAAGATCCTTAGTCTTGACACATTATTGAGTTGAATGCCGAGATCGCCTTTTTGAATAATGAAAATTAGGGGCCTCTTTTGACATATAACCAAATGAGCGATAATGATCTAAAAGTCTGCACAAACTCATTAGTCACAATAATGGTTGTCATTAATCACCGAAACAAACCTTAAGGGCCTAGATGCTTACAACGGGGTCATATGCAGTACCATGGAAAGAAATGATACCCCGTGTGTGTTGATAAATTGGTTAAGGTCGCGGTGTGTGCCGATCGGGGTTAAGCGTTCGAAAGTACTAGCCACATGCCGCGAAATATGGTAAGCGGTAAGCCAAGTAACCAATCGGCCCGAGGAGTGCACATACCTCCCACCACTTGTATTTGGTTTTTCCGGTTACTTGCTTCGACGTGTGGGAATACGTGTTGCAGGGCAACCAGGAGTATGGTCATGTAGTCGCACTACAGGCATACGTCCTGCACATTGGATGTGCGTATGGTCCTGCAGTCGCCTGTGGTGGACCTGTCCATGAGTCGGAATGAAAGGAAAATGGTCACTTCGGAACAATCGTTGGATGTTCCAAGCGTGTGAGTTATGTTTACCTTGCAAGGCTGAAATTCGATTCAGAATCGTCCGTTTCTCGTGGAGATTGAGACTGCTTGATCCCTTTATCACACAGAGTAACAAGAGCAACTATATGATGGGTAATGTTGGTGTTTGCTATAATAAGTTCTACCATGCTTGAATAGCTATAGTTGCTTACCTAGAATGGTTAATCAACTAGAACCTGAAAGCTAAAAGTTGCAATTAAGGATCTACTCTTTGTTGCTTTTCAGCTGAAACTAAACCCAGAACCATTATAGGCCTTCATAAGTCTAGTTACATGGCTAAGTACACCCCATCTAGCAAGGGTCTCCATTCCCAAGATCACATCGATACCCTGGGTGTCTAACACCATCAGATTTGCACTGAACTCTACCCCCCTTATGATAACACTGACCCTAGGACAGAAGATATGAGACCTCAACTGCCCTCCTGGTGAAGATACTAACATGCCCCTCTTTAATGTGCTAGTATGAATGCCATGATGCTCGATGAAAGACCGAGTAATGAAAGAATGCGTAGCACCAGTATCAAAAAGCACTGTAGCAGGGTGAGTATTGACCATGAACGTACCAATAACCATGTTGGGAGCCTCAACCGCCGACTCGGCCGTCCGACCTTGGGCTAAGCTGGGCGCCCCTGCTGTCCAGACTGCGCCTTACGGGGACAAACGTTAGCGTAGTGTCCCTTCTCGCCACAGTGATAGCACGCCTGTGGGAATGGTGGAGCCTGTTGTCCTGTAGAATGAGTAGGCACTCCCTGCCGCGGAGCTGGTGGAGCCGGTGGAGCTGAGCGTGCCGGAGGTGCTGGAAGCCTCTAGCCCGATCCTGCCTGCTGCTGCTGCTGAGGACGAGGCGGGTACTGCTGCTGTCGTGGCTAGTACGGCTGGATCTGCCTCTCCTGCTGCTGCTGCTGCGGGTGCTGGTATCGAGGCCAAGTGTTGCTGCCAGACACAGTGGGAGTCATCTTCCACTTCTTGTCCTCAATCTCCCGGCGTTTGCGCTCGGTGTTGAGGGCAGCGTCGACCAGATGGTTGAAGTTGTTGAAGTGGTGGTTCATGAGTGCGTACTCAAGGTGATCATCTAGCCCCTCCCTGAAGCGCTCCTACTTATCGCCATCATTGGCGACCTCAGCGGGGGCGTAGCGAGCGAGCTGGAGGAAACGATCACGGCACTCGGTCACAGTCATAGCTCCCTGGAATGATAAGCACCAGAAAAATAAGGATAGAAATTACTCAGCATTTCCAATTTCACGGAGATAAACAAGGGTGCGCTTGAGCTCAAAAAGGAATTGCGGAAAGATTTTTTTTACTCTAATTTACCTGCTTAAGCGCAAGGAACTCCTTGTGCTTCATCTTCATCAATCCAGCAGGGATGTGGTGGTTCCTGAAACATTCTCGGAACTGGACCCAAGTGAGGGTGTCGCGGTCCTGAGCTGGGTAGGACTCCCACCAATCAAGAGCAGAGTCTCGCAGCTGCCCTGTTGCGTAGAGGACTCGCTCCCGTTCGTCGCACTGAGTGACATCCAACTGGCGCTCCACCGAACGAAGCCAGTCGTCTGAATGAAGTGGATCAGCCACATGGGAGAACGTCGGCGGATGACCCCTAAGAAAGTCCGCACGCCTGTCGCGGGGCTGCTGCGGTGGAGGAGGCGGTGGCTGAGTGTGAATCTGCTGCAGAGCCTGAACAGTGTTGTTCAGAGTGGCCATCATCTGCATTTGGAGTTGGAAGAACTGCTCCGGAGTCAGAGGTGGAGGCATCAGCATTGGCGTCGGTCGGCTGGTACCCTGATTGTTCTGCCCCTGTTGGCTAGAACCGGGACCGGTGCTCCTAGTGTTCACCATCTGATTGCAGCAGAGCGAAAGTTATAAGGGACAGATATTGTATGATTCTGGAAAGAAAACTCTGATATGATAAAGTAGAGAGTAAAGAGTGTACGGTTTTACCCCCAACGATCTATCTCAATTTTATTACTTAATTCGAGTTTGCATTAAAGTCGATTTGCATGAGCAAGTTTAACTTCTAAACTATGCAATCAACCAAAAATCCAAATCAAACACTCGCACAATCACAAACACTCAATACTCAAACATCAGTCGAGTTTATCACACCACTCGACTACACAAACAGGCGCTCTAGCGTATTTTTCTTTTGCGAGGCACCCTAAGCTTATTAGGATAGACATAAAATTGCGGGTCAACGTCTATGGAAAAGATCAGACTGATTCTCGGAAAGGGCAAGCGAGAAAATTAGCAATCAAAGTTTAGGACTCAAGGGATAGAAGCAGAAATGAATCTTTTGAGGTTTGCGAACGCAAGGTAAGAGAATAGAAATCCTTAAACTTGACCTTTTCTATCTAGGTTTTGTCCTACAGTCGACACGGCTCTAATACCAATTCTGTCACACCCGATTTATAAGAACATAAACCGAGCAATCATATATGCGCTAGGATCAAGTCACGCATATATACAACAGAATCATCAAGATATCACAACACATATCTCGAAATAAAAGCGTATAAATTGTAAATGAATATCTTTATTACAATTGAATCAACAATCAGTTCAAGGGATGCGGAAGCGTAAAATAAATTCATGAAGAATAGGGAGCCACAGGGACGTCGGCTGGGAGACAAACGCCTAGAAATCGCCAAGTCCGCTGATGTAGTCCTCCACGTCTCCTGGTACTGAGCAGCAGTCGAAGATATCCCCAAGAGAGCAGAAGAGTAGAGAAGGCAAGTGTGAGTACACAACTTGTACTCAACAAGTATAACACGAGTATGAGGCTCTACGGTTAGCTGACTCAACTGCATTAGCTTTTAATCTTGGCAAATTTTATTAAGGCTATCTACAAGGGGATAAATTACCATAACCCAAGTTGCATAATAATTAATCAAATTTAATCATGAGTCTACTGAAGACCAAACCAAGCCACCAAAGGTAAACCCCACTAATCAGACGGAGGATCTGGGCTGATCATGACCGTGAGCACTGCTAGTATACCAGTTTTACACTCTCGAGAGGTTGCACAACTTTACCCACAAGTCGTGAGCTACGCTAGTTGTTCATCACACTTCCTTAGGTGAGAAGACTAGCCAGCACACTACGAGACCATTACAAAGGATCATGTTAGTAAGGTGTAACCGCTAAGGTTTCTGGATCAGCGATAATGGGGCCCACCTCACGGGGGTACAAGACACACAGCACAGACCAAGACGGAGGAGCAGGGACCATTGAAGCTTACCACCCCTCTTGCCCCGCAGGTAAGTTACTCCCAAACCAAAATACCCTAATTAGTAAGTCAAGACCGTCCCATTCCAGTCTTGGGGTTGTGCGGTTGTCCCAGGTTGTCGCTCTATGAACCGGTCCTTATGGAGAGTGGTCAACCAAGCACTAAGCACCGTGCTGGCCCCTAAACCATGTTTCTACAAAAACATATTTTAACGAGATGTGAGCCGCTCAGGCACACAGCACAGAGGGCCACTCTCAGAATCAAGTTACATATACCATTAATCAAATTTAATTAAAAAGGACCATAATATGTGAGAGCGCAGCACCTAGCACAACTAACCAAAATGCAACCCAAGGTATTTAGATAAAGGATAAAAGTGGCTAGGAAATCTTTATAGGCACACAGTATTAAAATGCAGCATGAAATTGTATTTAAAAGTGATAGGATGTTCATGTTATACTTGCCTTCCTCAAAGTTCTCCTGCTGCTGCTCAAAGGGCTCTGAAGAAGGTGGCTCCTGGTACTCCTCCGATGGCTCAACGTCTACTCACGATCGTAACGTCAAGACATGGTCCACACATGCACATACATACAAACAATAGCAAAAGTCTCATCTTTTCTGTAGACGTTGGCTAAATTTTATGTCTGTCCTAATAAGCTTAGGGTGCCTCGCAAAGGAAAAATACGCTAGGGCACCTGTTTGTGTAGTCGAGTGGTGTGATAAACTCGACTGATGTTTGAGTATTGAGTGTTTGTGATTGTGCGAGTGTTTGATTTGGATTTTTGGTTGATTGCATAGTTTAGAAGTTAAACTTGCCCATGCAAATCGACTTTAATGCAAACTCGAATTAAGTAATAAAATTGAGATAGATCGTTGGGGGTAAAACCGTACACTCTTTACTCTCTACTTTATCATGTCAGAGTTTTCTTTCTAGAATTGTACAATATCTGTCTCTTATAACTTTCGCTCTGCTGCAATCAGATAGTGAACACCAGGAGCACCGGTCCCGGTTCTGGCCAACAGGGGCAGAACAACCAGGGTACCAGCCAACCGACACCAATGCTGATGCCTCCACCTCTGACTCCGGAGCAGTTCTTCCAGCTCCAGATGCAGATGATGGCCACTCTGAACAACACTGTTCAGGCTCTGCAGCAGATTCACACTCAGCCACCGCCTCCTCCACCGCAGCAGCCCCGCGACAGGCGTGCGGACTTTCTGAGGGGTCATCCGCTGACGTTCTCCCATGCGGCTGATCCACTTCAGGTAGACGACTGGCTTTGTTCAGTGGAGCGCCAGTTGGATGTCGCTCAATGCGACGACCGGGAGCGAGTCCTCTACGCAACAGGGCAGCTGCGAGGCTCTGCTCTTGATTGGTGGGAGTCCTACCCAGCTCAAGACCGCGACACCCTCACTTGGGTCCAGTTCCGGGAACGTTTCAGGAACCTCCACATCCCTGCTGGATTGATGAAGATGAAGCACAAGAAGTTCCTTGCGCTTAAGCAGGTAAATTAGAGTAAAAAAAATCTTTCCGCAATTCCTTTTTGAGCTCAAGCCCACCCTAGTTTATCTCCGTGAAATTGGAAATGCTGAGTATTTTCTATCCTTATTTTTCTGGTGCTTATCATTCCAGGGAGCTATGACGGTGACCGAGTGCCGTGATCGTTTTCTCCAGCTCGCTCGCTACGCCCCCGCTGAGGTCGCCAATGATGGCGATAAGCAGGAGTGCTTCAGGGAGGGGCTAGATGATCACCTTGAGTACGCACTCATGAACCACCGCTTCGACAACTTCAACCATCTGGTTGACTCCACCCTCTACACCGAGCGCAAGCGCCAGGAGATTGAGGACAAGAAGAGGAAGATGACTCTTGCTGCGTCTGGCAGTAACATTCGGCCTCGGTACCAACACCCGCAGCAGCAGCAGCAAAGGCCATTTCTGCCGTACCAGCCACGACAGCAGCAGTACCCGCCTCGTCCCCAGCAGCAGCAGCAGCAGGCGGGACAGGGCTAGAGGTTCCCAGTACCTCCGGCACGCTCAGTTCCACCGGCTCCACCCGCTCCGCGGCAAGGAGTGCCTACTCCTCCTGCCGGACAGCAGACTCCAGCACTCCCACGGGCGTGCTATCACTGTGGCAAGCCGGGACACTACGCCAACGCTTGTCCCCGGAAGGCGCAGTCTGGACCGCAGGGGCGCCCAGCTCAGCCCAGGGCGCCATCACAAGGCAGGGTGAACCACGTGACGGCCGAGTCGGTGGCCGAGGCTCCTAACGTGGTTATTGGTACGTTCACGGTTAATACCCACCCTGCTACAGTTCTTTTCGATACTGGTGCTACGCATTCGTTTATTACTCGGTCTTTTGCTGAGAAACATCGTATATCGGTATCCTGCATGAGGACTGCTATGGTAGTTACTACACCTGGAGGCAAGATCCATACCTGCTCTATCTGCTCTAGGATTAGTGTGATCATAAGGGGGGTAGAGTTCCGCACTGAGCTTATCATCATTGACTCGGTGGGTATCGATGTGATCTTGGGAATGGACACCCTTGCTAGATGGGGTGTCAGGATTGATTGTGCTCAGAGGATTGTCCACTCATCAGCACCGGATGGACAAGAAGTCACAGTCAGTGCTTCGGAGCCCTCTGGATTTCTTTGTCAGATGGAGGCTAGAGCCACAGATGGTATTCGCATGGTGTCTGATGTGGCAGAACCAACCTGAATTAAACCGGCTCAAGTATGCAAGTTCTCTCTCAAGGGCTCCAAATGTACTTCAAACGGTGTAACCCCTTGGCCTATCGGGTAACGTCCCAATAAACCACCGAAAGCAGGATCCAACAAGGTACCTCGCACGAAGGCGAGTCCAGAGATACAATCACCATCATATTTTACATCACCAGCATTTAGATTACAAGAGTTTATAGAGTAGCATAAGTTCTAAACTGATAGAAATTATTACAAACCAGTTTGAGATTCAAGTTCATGGCAGTGGAATTTAAAATACGACAACTGTACACGTCGCCAATACAGACATCATGCTAAGCCCTGGCATGACATCACTCGGTATGATCAGAGTTGGCCGGGGATGGGTCCCACTCCACGGACCAATCATCGAGAAGAGCATAGGGCCATGGTAGCTTAGGAGTCTGGTCCTCATAAGTTATACCTAAAAAATATGTAACTAGTCAGGCTGAGTATACTAATACTCAGCAAGGCTTACCCGTCATGTGGGTATACTTAGCCCATAACTAGACTATGAAGGCTTTGCAAAGGTTCTGGTTTTCTTTTCCTGAAAAGCAACAAAGAGTATGATCTAACTTCCATGTTTTAGCTTTCAAATAGGTAAGCACCTATAACTACTCAAGCAAGGTAGAGCCCTTTTACAGCATACCTCAGTATTACTCATCATATGATTGCTCTTGTTACTCTATGTGGTAGAAGAATTAAGCAGTCTCAATCTTCGCAAGAAACGGACGATTCTGAATCGAATTTCAACCCTTGCAAGGTAAACCTAACTCACACGCTTGGAACACCGATAGGTTGTTCCGAAGCAACCGTTTGCCTTTCATTCCGGGTCGTGGAATAGGGCCACCACAAGCGACTGTAGATGTGGCAGAACCAACCTGAATTACACCGGCTCAAATACGCAAGTCCTTTCTCAAGGGCTCCAACATACTTCAAACGGTGTAACCCCTTGGCCTGTCGGGTAACGTCCCGATAAACCACCGAAAGCAGGATCCAATAAGGTACCTCGCACGAAGGCGACTCCGGAGATATACATGCCATTTCACTTTACATCACAGGCAGATATATTACATATGCATATAAAAGTAACATTAGTGTCCAACGAGGGACATTATTTCAAAATGGTTTAAGTCTTAAGTAACAACAACGGAGTTTGAAAACACGAACACTGTACAGGTCATTATTACGGAGATCATGCTAGCCCTGGCATGATATTACTCGGCAGGATCTGTGCTGGCCGGGGACGGATCCCACTCCATGGACCAACCATCAAGCAAGGGGTAGGGCCATGGCATAATGAAACTAGCTCATCAGGGAGGTTACCTGAAGGAGATAGTTACAAAGCAAGATTGAGTATGCTAATACTCAGCAAGACTTACCCGGTCATGGTATACTTAGCCATGTACCTAGACTTATGCAGGCTTTTCAGGTTTTGGGTAGGGTTTTCAGCTGAAAAGCAACAAAGAGTAGATCCTTATTTTCAACTTTTAGTTTTCAAGTTCTAGTTGATTAACCATTCTAGGTAAGCACCTATAAGTACTCAAACATGGTAGAATCTTTAATCAAACATCATCTTTGATAATCACAAAGTTGCTCTTGTTACTCTATGTGGCAAAGGGATTAAGCAGTCTCAATCTCCGCGAGAAACGGACGATTCCTGAATCGAATTTCAAAACCTTGCAGGGTAAACCTAACTCACACGCTTGGAACACCAAAGGGCTGTCCCGAAGCAACCGTTTGCCTTTCATTCCGACTCGTGGATCAGAGCCACCACAAGCGACTACAGGACCATACGCATTTCCAAAGTGCAGGACGTACGTCTGTAGCGTGACTACAAAACTCGTACTCCTGGTGGCCCAGCAACACGTATTCGTACACGTCGAACTAAGTAACCAAAAGAACCAAATACATGTGGTGGGGGGTATGTCCACTCCTCGGGCCAATCGGTTACTAGGCTTACCGCTTACCATATTTCACGGCATGTGGCTAGTACTTTCAAACGCTTAACCACCGCTACCACACACTGCGGCCTTATCTAGTTCAACAACACAGACGGGGTATCATCCCAATCATGATACTCCACACAATTCCCGTCCGTCGTCCTTATAGTGATTGTGGAATGTAAACATTACAATCCCTAAATCGCACGAGTGATAGGAAATCACCCGACTTCTACCGGTCCTATAAGCAGAGCAGCTATTCAGACTCAAGTTCTAGTGTTTAATACATCGGCTCCTGGAATGATGCAACTAAGGTTTCAAACAACTCCTAAGAACTTAATGCATAAAGATATATATAAATAGTATAGTTTGCGGTGTAAATAAAGTAGGGGTTATGTCCGGGGCTTGCCTTCTTGCGTAGGATTGGGAGTGGTAGGGTCAAAGTTATCCGAACATTGGTTCGGAGCTTCAGTTAATCCTTCGACGGCGTTACCGGGATCTTCAGCTGATTCCACCCCTTGTTCCAGAATGAGCTCGTAGTCACCGTCGGCGAGAGTAGTCGAGTCTACATGATATGCAAAGTTACAAGTTATGGAATGCATATATTTTTATTTTAATTCCCGATAAAGTTGCAATCCAAATAAAAGAACTTTACTTTTCCACAAACAGTCTAACTACCCTGTACTGGGCAGTCATTTATTGAGTATTAATTATTTTATCTAGACACATTAAATGGCAGAGTTAACTATGTTAAGTATCTAACTAGTGGCATGGGGCAACAGGTTGGGGTGATGCCCAAATACTAAATTAAATCATTTTATTTATTGCTTACACTATTTTTTTATGAATTCCATTTTGATGTTAATTTATGTACTTACTATAGCATGTTCAATTTACTTTAGTTGTTTTCCACCTAAACTTAGGTTAGAAATTTAGTAATAGACTACACCATTATAGAACAGTACTAGGAAAATATTTTCTTGATTTTTGAGTATTTAAATTTATGATATTAATTAATTATACAAGGTTAACTTCTGCATTAGTTGTAATTAAACTTATATACTAAGAAATATCACTTAATGATAGGATAATTATTTTTCTTAAATTCTACATGTTAAAAGAAAATTAACTCAACTAATTTTACATTTTTATCATTTTTGAATTAATTACTATGCATTTCCTAAGCCTACAAGTAACTAAATTTAACATTTAAATTAGAGTACAAAACATTCAGAAACTGAAGTTTATCCCTTAAGTAAAGTTGTAGATCTTTAACTAAAGATTCCAACAAATTTTAGTTTGCATTTTTATGATTTTTCCCTGAATTGATATAGAATTTCAAAGTTGGCAGCAAAATTACACAAGGGGGTCCTTCGGGTACTATTCATCTGAGTCTAGGGCTGTGCAGATAGCCCCCTGGACTTTCAAGTCTTCTAACACGAGGTCCCTGAGCTGAAGGCAGACGCAGAGCAAGGGAAGGACAGCCGTGTACCGGCGAGACAGGTCGCCGGCGGCGAGGTCCGAGGGGAGGAGAAGACTCAGGAACTCACGACGGTTCGGGTGCACCTCTTGTCGTGGGTCGTGGTGTTCGGAAGAAGAGATCCCGATGAGAGCCCGAGGCGGCGGCGGAGAGGTCACCGTTGACGGCAGTGCTCCGACGGTCAATGTCGACAGGGAACCTGCGCACGAGCTTCAGTAAGTCATGGGGAAGGTGTAGGTGCAACCAATTGGACGCATACGTGTCGGATTAGGGGTGACCGACGGAGACAGTAGCGGCGGCGGCGAGGAGGAATGCCGGCGAGCGTCGGGGAGTCGATGTGCTGGACTAGAGAGCTAACGGATGGGTTGTGGAGCTTCACAGGGCTGATGTGGTGCTGGCTATGGGGTTGTGGTGGCGCGGGAAGGCTCGGAGTGAGCTGTCCACGATGAGGCCGAGGGCGGCGACGGTGGCACTCGTCGAAGACGAAACTCTGGTTACAATTGGAAGGCAACAAAGGGTCGTCGAGCACGAGCAAGCAATGGGAAAGCTTGCATGAGGATGGATTTGGACGGAGGAGGTCTGGTGATGGCTGCCCACGGGAATGCCGTGCGTGGCCGGAGCAAGAGAAGATGGCGGCGGTGGAATGTGAGTCGAGGCTCAAAAATTGGCACTGGAACTGGAGGAACAGAATGTAGGGGTGAAGGTAATGCTGTTGCACGCAAGAGACCGAGAGTTAAGGCCTTGCGGTGGGCTGTACACGGCGACGAGGAGGTGGCGGCCGGCGGACGCTCGGTGAAGTCATGGCGCGCGCGCGAGAGGGCAGCAGGGGAGAGGAAGAGGTCAGGGCAGGGAGGGGACGACGCGTGGGAGTGGATCCAGCAGGAGGTGGCGCTGCGGCGGCGGTAGAGCGGCGGCAGAGGTGCAGTGCTGCCGGCGGCAGGAAACAGAGCAGGGGCCCACGTGCGCGAGGAGGAAGAAGAGAGGGGAGAGGTCCGGGGGACTTGCTTGTGATTTCTAAAAAGTTCAGGGACCTCTCGATAAACTAAGATTTCTCACTACTACAAAGGTCAAATGAGAAAATGCTCAACATGAAAGTTGTAGAGTTTTTCAAACTCTACAACATTGTTTTAGGGCTTAAGTTCATAAAGTCGAAGTTTACAACTCTTTAAGCTAAGTTTATGAATAAAGGTAGAATTTGAATTACTTTTGTCTTTATTCAAATAAATTTGATCAAACTTTGGGTATGTTTACAAATTTCCTGGAATGTCATGATTACTTATATTCTTACATATTGATACCCAATTAAACCTAAATTTTACTTTCATGTATCAATCTTTTCACATGTAAGCTCTTATATTTTTGTGTTAATCACACATAGGCCCTTAGTTGCATACAAAGTCTATTTTTCTTAGGTTTCAACTTAACTTTTGTACTTTTCCTCTCTACAGTCATTTAGATTTGACACTTAATAGTACCTTTACCCAATTACACTCAAGGACTTATATAATTTATAATTTACAATTATACCCCTAGCTATCTTGTACAACTCACCTACATCATAGCAAGCATACATATAAGATATCCAAACTTAGTATCTAGGTTTCTAACTACCTGGATGTTACAGTCTTCCCCCTATAAAGAATCTCGTCCTGAGATTCCGAAGCTGAATGGAATCAGTCGATTATATTTGAGGATTGGCTTGAAGGAAATTTGGAAAATTTCGTTGAAGATAAGATTCTGTCTCCCAAGTTGCTTCATCCTCGGTGTGATGATCCCATAAGATTTTATACATCTTAACTGCCCTTCTTCTGGTGAGCCTTTCTTTGGTATCCAAAATTCGAATAGGTTGCTCGATGTAAGATAGATCGGGTTCAATCTCAATGGCACAGGTTTCCACGATTTCTGTGGGTATTTTGACACATTTCTTAAGCTGAGAGACATGGAAGACATTGTGAATAGCAGCCAGTTGAGATGGAAGGCCAATTTTGTAAGCCACTGGGCCACAAACATTGAGGATTTCGAAGGGTCTGACATATCGGGGTGCTAACTTCCCTTTTATGCCAAAACGTTGGACACCTTTGGTAGGAGATACTCGGAGATAGACAAATTCTCCTACTTGAAATTGCAGAGGTTTCCTTCTCTTATCCACGTAGCTTTTTTGTCTAAACTGAGCGGTTTTGAGATTGGCTTGAATAACCTTAACCTTATCTTCGGCTTCGATGACTAAGTCTGGTCCGAAGATTTTGTGTTCACCGGTTTCAGACCAACACAAAGGAGTTCGACATCTTCGACCGTATAACACTTCAAAAGGAGCCATTTGAAGACTAGCTTGGTAACTGTTATTATAAGAGAATTCAGCTAGAGCAAGGCATTTGTCCTAGCTTGTACCATAGTGAATAATACAAGCTCGGAGCATGTCTTCAAGGATTTGGTTAACTCGCTCAGTTTGTCCATCAGTCTGGGGATGATATGCAGAACTTCGAATCAGTTTAGTTCCTAGAGCTGATTGCAATTGTTCCCAAAAACGTACAATAAATTGGGCCCTCGATCAGAGATGATGGTTTTTGGAACCCCATGCAATCGAACAATTTGATCCAGATAGACTTCGGCATACTTTTTAGCAGAGTAAGTGGTATGCACAGGGAGAAAATGAGCTATTTTAGTAAGTCTATCGATAATTACCCATATGGAATCATGTTTTTGGAAAGTGTTAGGAAGACCAACAATGAAATCCATACTAATGTCTTCCCATTTCCATGACGGAATAGGTAGTGGTTGGAGTGTACCAGAAGCTTTTAAGTGGCTAGCTTTGACTCTCTGGCAGGTATCACACTCAGATACATGTTGTCGTAGATCTTGATACATTTTGGTGCTACCAGGATGAATAGAGAATTTGGATAGATGGGCTTCATCAAGGATTTGTCTATGCAATGGATGATCCTTAGGTACAACAATGCGATTGTTGAACCATAGGACTCCTTGATGATCGGTGTGAAAACACTTATATTTGGCTTCTCCCAGAGATAGCTTTGATTTGATGATTTTGATACCCTCATCATGTAGTTGCGACATGATGATTCTATCCTGCAGAGTAGACTCAATGGATAGCAGATTCAGACTACCTTGAGGAATGATCTCTAGATTGAGTTTCCTCATCTGATGGCAAAGAGTGTCACTAAAGGTTGATATGGATAAGCAGTGACAATGTGCCTTGCGGCTAAGTGCATCCGCAACCACATTGGCTTTGCCCGGATGATAGTGTACCTCAAGGTCATAGTCTTTGATCAGTTCCAACCAACGCCTTTGCCTCATATTTAGGTCAGCTTGAGTAAAAATATACTTGAGGCTCTTATGGTTAGTGTAGATGTTACACTTAGCACCCATAAGATGATGTCTCCAGATCTTGAGAGCATGAATAACTGCTGCCAATTTAAGATCATGAGTTGGATAATTCTGTTCATGGCTCCAAAGTGCTCGGGATGCATAAGTGATGACCCGGTTGTTTTGCATAAGGACACAACCCAGGCCAATTCCGGAAGCATCGCAATAGACATCAAAAGGTTGAGTGTTATCTGGCTGAGCTAGCACTGGAGCAGTTGTTAGGAGTTTTCTCAAGGTATGGAATGCTTTATCACATTTGTCGTCCTAGCAGAATTTAACTCCTTTCTTTAATAGCTCAGTCATGGGTTTAGCTATCTTGGAAAAGTCGGGATTCAATCGGCGATAGTATCCCGCCAATCCAAGAAAACTTCGAATTTGATGGACTGAAGTTGGAGGTTTCTAGTCCATAACCTCTTGGACTTTGGTTGGATCAACCGATATGCCTCCACTGGAAATAGTATGTCCTAAAAATTTCACACTATCCAGCCAGAATTCACATTTCGAGAATTTGGCATCAAGGCGATGATCACGTAGTCGTTGAAGAATGATACGTAAATGATTAGCATGGTCTTCTTTAGTTTTGGAGTATATCAGAATGTCATTAATGAAGACCGCGATGAATTTGTCGATTTCCGGCATAAATACGGAATTCATGAGATACATGAAATATGCCGGTGCATTAGTAAGCCCGAATGACATAACCAGATACTCATAAAGTCCATATCTGGTTGAGAAGGCTGTTTTTGGAATATCACAAGGTCTAATCTTGATTTGATGATAACCAGAGCGTAAGTCAATCTTAGAGAAGACCTTAGCTCCAGCTAGTTGATCGAACAAAATGTCAATGCGGGGAAGAGGGTACTTATTTTTGATAGTGACCGCATTGAGTGGACGATAATCGACACATAGCCGTAGGCTATTGTCTTTCTTCTTAACAAAGAGAGCAGGACAACCCCAAGGTGAGGCACTTGGGCGTATATAACCCTTATCAAGAAGATCTTGGAGCTGGATTTTCAGTTCTGCTAATTCATTCGGAGGCATGCAATACGGTCTCTTTGAAATAGAAGCGGTGCCCGGTTGAAGTTCAATGATGAACTCGATGTCTCTGTCTGGTGGCATTCCAGGCAGGTCGTCTGGAAAGACATCGGGGTATTCACATACTATAGGAATATCCTTGACTTTGATATTTGTGATGGTATAAGTGCAAGGGTGCAGACACTCTTGCTGAGGCAGATAAAGGATGGTGATCCCATAGTATGGTGAATCAATTTCGACAACTCAGGAAGAAATATCTAGCCGTACTTGATGTTTAGCCATCCAGTTTGTCCCAAGTATAACATCAATACCCTCCAAACTTAGTAAAGCCAAATCAGTTTTGATTTCTTTACTACCTAACTGAATTGGCACACTTCTAATCATTTGGTTGGAAGTAATATTTCCTCCAGGGGTAGAGATCATATATGACCCTTGAGTAAAATAAGGATCAAGTCCTATCCGGGTACCACAGTTGTTACTAATAAAACTATGTGTTGCTCCTGAATCAAATAATGTAACAACCGGTTTGTGGTGAATAGAGAATGTACCCGACATGACGGAAGCTCCATCCGGAAGCTCTGCAAGGGTGGTGAAATTAATCCGTCCTTGCCGAACTTGCATCATCGGTTTCTTGCCCTTGTTCTGGTTGCCCTGAGTAGAACTCTGTCCTTGATTAGGTTTCTTAGGCCGCGGACAATCTCTGATGAAATGATCCGCACTTCCGCAATTGAAACAGCGATAATTTCTGCTTCTTTGTTGCACTTGTTGAACATTTGGCCGCGGGCCAGATTGTTGTGGCTGTTGTGGAGGAACGGGAGGTCTATACCTTCCTTGCTGTTGGGGCGGCCTGAAAACCAGTCTACCCGTTGGGGCATTCCGCTGCGGTGCTCTGAACGGTGTGTTGGAAACAATCCGATACCTCGATGATTGAGCACTCGAGGGTCCAGTAGGGGTCTTTCTCTTTTTCTCAGCATAATGCGCTATGATGCAATCTTCTTGGGTTAAGGCCATATTAACCAGCTCGCTGAAAGTATTAGCCCTCACAAGATTCAGGCGTTCCTTGAGCTTGGTATTAAGGCCCCGACGGAAACGATCTTGTTTCTTGGCATCGTTATCCGCATGATACCCCGCATATTGACACAGATGATTGAAATTCTGTGCGTACTGCAGGACTGTACTGGTGCCTTGTGTAAGTGCCAAGAATTCATTCAACTTTCGCTCCAGCAATCCTTCTGGAATATAGTGGGCTCTGAAGGCTGCCCGAAACTCATCCCAAGTAATAACATGCCCTGCAGGCTGCATGGCGTAGAAATTATCCCACCATAATCGAGCAGCACCTCGGAGTTGCTGGGCGGCGAAGGAAGCTTTACTTGAGTCCGCACAAGGTATTGTCAATAGAGCAAACTTCGATTCAATTATATGGAGCCAAGCATCAGCGTCCAAGGGTTCTTCAGCTTTACTGAAAAATGGAGGCTAGGTACTGATGAAATCCTGATAACTGGCCACTGGAGGATTTAGGTCATCACGACCTCCTCAGAATTGTTGACGTTGCTGATGTTGCTGTGCTTGTACCAGCAAGTTGAGCAGCTCAGTTTACCGAGCCATAACCTCGGCAAGGTTGGGAGGCGGCGGTGGCGGTTGTTGAGAACCGCTAGCCTGATCTGCCCGGAAACCTTCCGGGGTTCCGCGCGTGGCTCCAACCATCTGAAATAAAGGAGATGTCCATTATTCACCACATAATCTTACTCCCAATTTTAGAAGATAAATCACTTAGATAAACAATGCATACATTCCATTCAATCATCTCATTTCAGAATTTAAGGATAGTGAATAAGATGATAAAACAGGAAACTTATATTACAGCACTTATTCTGATTGTTCTCCACATCACACGTCCGAAAGTTCACTACGCAGGCCATCTAGGTTACAACAAATGGCACGAGGTCTAGAGAAATTACTCACTACTTAAGTTATTACACTCCCCTAGGTTACATCTCAAAAATCGATGATTTACTAAACTGAAAATCATCGAAGTTGCCTACAGACGACTGACTGCCAGATGAAGAGTGATAGGGACTAAGAACTGGATCCCCATGCTCGGAGTCAATCTCTGAAACACCCTCAATCTCTTCCAGATCTTCTTCTTCTTCAGGCATTACGGGTGCAGCGGGAAGTATCGGTTGCTGCTGCAGTTCCTCAAGGTGAGCCTGAGCAACATCAACCTCAAGTATCAGATCATGGATTTGTGCCAGTAGGAACTCAATAACAGTGTCGCGCTGAGTGATTATATGATCACTCTCGTTGATCTGATCTTCTCGATGAAGGATTGTCCCATCCCTTGCTGCGATGATTTCATCCTTCTGAGTCACCAGGGCTTGTAATTCCACTATTTGGGTAACTTGACGATCAGCATTCTGATAGTGGCTTTGAGCCGCACTAGTTAACTGACCCATGCTATGACGCAGCAGAATCTAGTAATGATGTTGCACATCCATAAACCTGGTAATGCTACGGACAGTTTCTTCAGCCAGATCTCCTAACATATGACCAAGATGCTCTGTCCGAAAATTCCATTCCAAATTACCATGGTCTATGGTAGGAAATAAACCAATAGGATATGCAGCAACTTCTGTCGGATGCTGGTTGCAGAAAAGTTTGATAGCCTCCAAGGCTGCAGTTTCAAGAGTATCAACCAGACGATATCCAACCACTTCCACTTCTATGGAATGCCATGAGGAGAGGAAAGGGTGTTGAGGAATTATCATCTTAACCCGGCATCAAGGAACTCCCTCTTCGCGATATTCCACCCCATCGTATTGAGGACGCTCTGTATAATGAAACAGACTTAAGGATTCCCACAAAAGATGAGGAAATCCTTCCCAGTGTAGGGCATTGGTGTGGAAGTGCCCATCATGATCCCAAAAGGCATTGGAAGGAGCAGCCATCTGCGACAACAATGCAAATGGTAAGATATATTTACCCTGTTGAGAACTCATAAGGTAAATAGATTAAGATAGATGATTCTGATAACAGCAAAGGCTGGAAATCAGATGGATACTTGAGATACCCAACTAAAGATCTTCACTTACCCAAACTAAGGAAAACCAACATGTACCTACTTTATAGATACAAAATAGTTTTGCATCGATTTTGTTGATTAGTGTATTATGCATGCACGCACTAATCGACCTCTCAACCAAAAACAACTGCCGAATATCTTCGGACTTACGTAATTAATTTTGGTGGCATAATACATACGTCTCTCATTATTAACTAGTCGATAAGCCCTATCCGTCCTAGTTTCGTAATTCGTGGTTAGTGTACCTGTAGAAAAACCACAATACATATTTATATCCAATGAACCTTTCATGCCAGCATGTCATAAAAGCGTTCCCATTCATTACTGCTCACTATAGAAACAGTATCTGTACTATTACCGCCATACAGACAACGTTAACATACATTATCGAAACAACATATTCACGGGAGTACCGCAAAATGCGGGGGTATGAACAGCAATCGCCATACCCTGCGTCGAACCATATACTCCCAATGTAATCAACCAAAGTCGGTACATTGGCAGCATCTCAAGTAAGCCACTGCTTGAGAAACAGCGTTCGGTTCGCATCACCGACAGGAAGGCCAAGCTCCCTCGGTTGGCTGAGGATCCTTACCTTCTTACCTCACGATCGAAGGTGTCGTTACAGAAAGTAAAATTGAGTTGTGCATAAATTTAAGTTTTAACAGAAAAGTAATGCTGGGAGTTAGAGTTATATATATCTCTTACAGCCACGTCTAATTCCCTTAATATCACCCTAGGGCTTTACGTACTATACATAATCCTTAACGAACCCAACATAGTTCGCAAATACTTGATTAATCAAATTTTATGCTATAAATTACTCTTAGGGCTAAATATATCTCTAGGGTACACTTGTTAGCTCTAATACCAGCTGTGGCAGAACCAACCTGAATTACACCGGCTCAAATACGCAAGTCCTTTCTCAAGGGCTCCAACGTACTTCAAACGGTGTAACCCCTTGGCCTGTCGGGTAACGTCCCGATAAACCACCGAAAGCAGGATCCAACAAGGTACCTCGAACGAAGGCGAGTCCGGAGATATACATGCCATTTCACTTTACATCACAGGCAGATATATTACATATGCATATAAAAGTAACATTAGTGTCCAACGAGGGACATTATTTCAAAACAGTTTAAGTCTTAAGTAACAACAGCGGAGTTTCAAAACACGAACACTGTACACGTCATTATTACGGATATCATGCTAGCCCTGGCATGATATTACTCGGCAGGATCTGTGCTGGCCGGTGACGGATCCCACTCCACGGACCAACGATCAGGCAAGGGGTAGGGCCATGGCGAAATGAAAGCTGGCTCATCAGGGAGGTTACCTGAAGGAGATAGTTACAAAGCAAGATTTAGTATGCTAATACTTAGCAAGACTTACTCGCTCATGGTATACTTAGCCATGTACCTAGACTTATGCAGGCTTTTCAGGTTTTGGGTAGGGTTTTCAGCTGAAAAGCAACAAAGAGTAGATCCTTATTTTCAACTTTTAGTTTTCAAGTACTAGTTGATTAACCATTCTAGGTAAGCACCTATAAGTACTCAAACATGGTAGAATCTTTAATCAAACATCATCTTTGATAATCACAAAGTTGCTCTTGTTACTCTATGTGGCAAAGGGATTAAGCAGTCTCAATCTCCGCGAGAAACGGACGATTCCTGAATCGAATTTCAAAACCTTGCAAGGGTAAACCTAACTCACACGCTTGGAACACCAAAGGCTGTCCCGAAGCAACCGTTTGCCTTTCATTCCGACTCGTGGATCAGAGCCACCACAAGCGACTGCAGGACCATACGCACTTCCAAAGTGCAGGACGTACGTCTGTAGCGCGACTACAAAACCCGTACTCCTGGTTGCCCAGCAATACGTATTTGTACACGTCGAACTAAGTAACCAAAAGAACCAAATACATGTGGTGGGGCGTATGTCCACTCCTCGGGCCGATCGGTTACTAGGCTTACCGCTTACCATATTTCACGGCATGTGGCTAGTACTTTCAAACGCTTAACCACCGCTACCACACACTGCGGCCTTATCCAGTTCAATAACACAGACGGGGTATCATCCCAATCATGATACTCCACACAATTCCTGTCCGTCGTCCTTATAGTGATTGTGGAATGTAAACATTACAATCCCTAAATCGCGCGAGTGACAGGAAATCACCCGACTTCTACCGGTCCTATAAGCAGAGCAGCTATTCGGACTCGAGTTCTAGTGTTTAATACATCGGCTCCTAGAATGATGCAACTAAGGTTTCAAACAACTCCTAAGAACTTAATGCATAAAGATATATATAAATAGTATAGTTTGCGGTGTAAATAAAGTAGGGGTTATGTCCGGGGCTTGCCTTCTTGCGTAGGATTGGGAGTGGTAGGGTCAAAGTTATCCGAACTTTGGTTCGGAGCTTCAGTTAATCCTTTGACGGCATTCCCGGGATCTTCAGCTGATTCCACCCCTTGTTCCAGAATGAGCTCGTAGTCACCGTCGGTGAGAGTAGTCGAGTCTACATGATATGCAAAGTTACAAGTTATGGAATGCATATATTTTTATTTTAATTCCCGATAAAGTTGCAATCCAAATAAAAGAACTTTACTTTTCCACAAACAGTCTAACTACCCTGTACTGGGCAGTCATTTATCGAGTATTAATTATTTTATCTAGACACATTAAATGGCAGAGTTAACTATGTTAAGTATCTAACTAGTGGCATGGGGCAACAGGTTGGGGTGATGCTCAAATACTAAATTAAATCATTTTATTTATTGCTTACACTATTTTTTTATATGAATTCCATGTTGATGTTAATTTATGTACTTACTATAACATGTTCAATTTATTTTAGTTGTTTTCCACCTAAACTTAGGTTAGAAATTTAGTAATAGACTACACCATTATAGAACAGTACTAGGAAAATAATTTCTTGATTTTTGAGTATTTAAATTTATGATATTAATTAATTATACAAGGTTAACTTCTGCATTAGTTGTAATTAAACTTATATACTAAGAAATATCACTTAATGATAGGATAATTATTTTTCTTAAATTCTACATGTTAAAAGAAAAATAACTCAACTGATTTTTACATTTTTATCATTTTTGAATTAATTACTATGCATTTCCTAAGCCTACAAGTAACTAAATTTAACATTTAAATTAGAGTACAAAACATTCAGAAACTGAAGTTTATCCCTTAAGTAAAGTTGTAGATCTTTAACTAAAGATTCCAACAAATTTTAGTTTGCATTTTTATGATTTTTCCCCGAATTGATATAGAATTTCAAAGTTGGCAGCATAATTACACAAGGGGGTCCTTCGGGTACTATTCATCTGAGTCTAGGGCTGTGCAGATAGCCCCCTGGACTTTCAAGTCTTCTAACACGAGGTCCCTGAGCTGAAGGCAGACGTAGAGCAAGGGAAGGACAGCCGTGTTCTGACGAGACAGGTCGCCAGCGGCGAGGTCCGAGGGGAGGAGAAGACTCAGGAACTCACGACGGTTCGGGTGCACCTCTTGTCGTGGGTCGTGGTGGTCGGAAGAAGAGATCCCGACGAGAGCCCGAGGTGGCGGCGGAGAGGTCACCGTCGACGACAGCGCTCCGACGGTCAACGTCGACAGGGAACCTGCGCACGAGCTTCAGTAAGTCATGGGGAAGGTGTAGGTGCAACCAATTGGACGCATATGTGTCGGATGAGGGGTGACCGACGGAGACAGTAGCGGCAGCGGCGAGGAGGAATGCCGGCGAGCGTCGGGGAGTCGATGTGCTGGACTAGAGAGCTAACGGATGGGTCGTGGAGCTTCACAGGGCTGATGTGGTGCTGGCTATGGGGTTGTGGTGGCGCGGGAAGGCTCGGAGTGAGCTGTCCACGACGAGGCCGAGGGCGGCGACGGTGGCGCTCGTCGGAGACGAAACTCTGGTTACAATTGGAAGGCAACAAAGGGTCTTCGAGCATGAGCAAGCAACGGGAAAGCTTGCACGAGGATGGATTTGGACGGAGGAGGTCTGGTGATGGCTGCCCACGGGAATGCCGTGCCTGGCCGGAGCAAGAGCAGATGGCGGCGGTGGAATGTGAGTCGAGGCTCGAAAATTGGCACTGGAACTGGAGGAACAGAATGTAGGGGTGAAGGTAATGCTGTTGCGCACGAGAGACCGAGAGTTAAGGCCTCACGGTGGGCTGTCCACGGCAATGAGGAGGTGGCGGCCGGCGGACGCTCGGTGAAGTCGTGGCGCACGCGCGAGAGGGCAGCAGGGGAGAGGAAGAGGTCAGGGCAGGGAGGGGACGACGCGTGGGAGTAGATCCAGCAGGAGGTGGCGCTGCGGCGGCGGTAGAGCAGCGGTAGAGGTGCAGCGCTGCCGGCGGCAGGAAACAGAGCAGGGGCCCACGTGCGCGAGGAGGAAGAAGAGAGGGGAGAGGTCCGGGGGACTTGCTTGTGATTTCCAAAAAGTTCAGGGACCTCTCGGTAAACTAAGATTTCTCACTGCTACAAAGGTCAAATGAGAAAATGCTCAACATGAAAGTTGAAGAGTTTTTCAAACTCTACAACATTGTTTTAGGGCTTAAGTTCATAAAGTCAAAGTTTACAACTCTTTAAGCTAAGTTTATGAATAAAGGTAGAATTTGAATTACTTTTGTCTTTATTCAAATAAATTTGATCAAACTTTGGGTATGTTTACAAATTTCCTGGAATGTCATGATTACTTGTATTCTTACATATTGGTACCCAATTAAACCTGAATTTTACTTTCATGTATCAATCTTTGCACATGTAAGCCCTTATATTTTTGTGTTAATCACACATAGGCCCTTAGTTTCATACAAAGTCTATTTTTCTTAGGTTTCAACTTAACTTTTGTACTTTTCTTCTCTACGGTCATTTAGATTTGACACTTAATAGTACCTTTACTTAATTACAGTCAAGGACTTATATAATTCATAATTTACAATTATACCCCTAGCTATCTTGTACAACTCACCTACATCATAGCAAGCATACATATAAGATATCCAAACTTAGTATCTAGGTTTCTAACTACTTGGATGTTACAGTAGAACCGTACGCACACCAATTGTGCAGGACATACGTCTGTAGCGCGACTACAGGACCGTACTCCTGTCCGCTGCGCGGAACGTACTCCCGCACGTCGGTGCGTGAGAAAAGCCAAAATACGAGTGGTGGGAGGTATGTCCACTTGCCGGGCCGATTGTGTGACAGTTCATGTATTTGTAGTGCTAGGCATATATTTTGTTAGTGTGAAATATATGTTTGTTTGTATAAACCTTATGTGTGTTTATGTGAAGCTTTTGAAAATTTAAAGTGCAAGTTAAAAAGGGTATTTTTGTAATTACAGAAAAACCTAGGGTTGTTTTTGCAAAATGTATTTGGATTAGGGTAATTTCAAAATAAGTGAAATATATTTTTCTTACTTTATGTCTTGTAAAAATATATATTTAACCAAAAGTTTCATTTGAAATGTGTGTGGTGAAGTGTGTAAAAAGTTTGGGTAAAATGGTAAAAATAAGGGTGTTTATGTAATTTTATAAAAGTATAAGTCTTGTTATGCAAATGTTTGATTTACAAAAGTAACTTTCAAATTTACTCAGGACTAAAGTGTAAAAGTGCAAGTCATCATGACACGTCTATCCAACCATTATGACGAGTTTATCCCGTCATCATGACGTGTCATAAATGCTTGCATTTAGGTCCTGAATTTTATAAAATTTCATTCTGTAGGACAAAAGCAATTCAAATCCGACTTTTGTTCAAAGATTCACGTGTAAAAATACAAGTTTTGAGTTTTTGAACTTGGGCCCTAAAGCAATGTTGTAGAGTTTGAAAAACTCTCCAACTTTCGTTTTGGGCATTTCTTCATTTGGGTTTTAAAGCAATGGGAAATTTTGTTTTACAGACAGGCCCTTGCAGTTTTATGTATTTACGCATAGGTCCTTGGGGAAATCCATTCCCCCTTCTCCTCTGTTCTCTTATCACTGGCGCCTTATCTTCTTCCCTGCCGTCTCCTTCTTTTCCTCCTCTCACGGGCAGCACACCTATCCCCTTCTGCTTTTTCCCCTCCCTCTCTCTTCCATCCACAGGCGCAAGGAGCAGCAGGCGCTGGGCCAAGCGCATGCGGGCGCTTGGGCTCGGGCGAAGCTCTGGCGGCCAGGCGCGCAGACGCGCACGAGCTGGTGCGGTGCAGGCTGCAGGGGGGCAAGCGGCAGGAGCAGGTGGGCCGGCGCTCGGTGGCGCGCGGCAGGCGCCAGGCAGCAGCGGCCCGAGCGGCGGCCGGCTGTGGCTCGGCAGCGGCGCTGGGGCGAGCGAGTGCTCGGGCTCGGGGCGAGGCGCGGCTCAGCTCAGGAGTGGAGGCCGGTGCTGGGGCGCGCGCGAGCGGGCAACGGGCGGGCCCAGGCGAGGTGCTGCGGGCGGCGCGCGGCGCATGGGGGCCCAGGTGGTGCGGCGCTGCGCGAGGAGGCGCGGTGCGAGGCGCGCGGCTGGCTGGGCCCAGGCGGGTGCGAGGCACGCAGGCGCGCAGGACGGAGCGCTGGCTCGGCGCGCGGGAGCAGGCGGCTCCAGGCGCGAGCGGCGCGAGCTGGCGGGCCCAGGCGGCGTGCGCGCGGGCGTCGCGGGAGACGGGCGGCAGCGGCGCATGGCTCGGTGCGCGGGAGCAGGGCATGCGGGAGTAGGCGGCCCGGAACCAGAGCAGATGCTGGCGCTAGCAGGCACTGGAGCGGCGGACTCGTGAGCAGATGTGGGCGGTACGTGGAAGCTGACCGTGCAGGTGAAGCCACGACGCAAGCGGTTCGGCGCGCGGCGCGACGTTGGTGTGGAACAGGGCAGCGGCCGCAGCGGGCAGAGCAGCTCAGCGCCGAGCGGGTGGCGCGAACGTGCACGCGAAGGCGTACGGAAGTTGGCGGTATGGACAGGTGTTGAGCGGAGCGCGCGCGGAGGGCGCTGGAAGCGCGGTTGGCGCGCGCGCGAGTGACTTGGCCGGGGCAGGAGTAGGCCCAGATGGCGTGAACACGCGTGTGCGAGCGCGGGAGTGACGCGGCAAGGCCGGGCGAACACGGATTCGGCAGCAGGAAGAGGAGCAGCAGCACAATGACGATGACGACCCCACATCCGGTGACCCCATCGTGTCCCTCGCCATGACTGCAACGAGCTGCAGCAGTTGGAACTCACCATCACCGCCGGTGAGAAACAGAGGGCCTCTCTGCGAAACTCTTTTATTTTTCATGTGTGCAAAACAGCTAACTTGTAAAATTCGTAGGAAATTGTAGAAAAATCATAAAAATACCAAACTAGTTTTGTTTGAATCCTTAAGTTATCCTCGACTACTTTTATATAGAAAGTTTAAACTATATGTGTGTAGTTTTTGATGTAAGTTAAATACTAGGAATTGAGTGTTTTAATTGTATCTCGTGTTATGTGCATGTGTTGTGGCTGATTTTTGGAACTTAGGTTGTATGTGATGCAATGTTTAGATTTTATTAAGGATATTTCTATTAATAATTATATCTGAAATTTATACTCTAACTTCCTTTCGCATGCGTAACCCATAGTAAAAATATTAGGCTATTCACTAAATTATGAAGTTATGCTTAATTTCAAAGAAAATTCATGAACAATAGCTCTAGTTCATGAAAAATTATGAGAATATTTTGAAGTGTTATTCCTAAGTAGTGTAATATGTTCACAAATTCTCAACTCATGATCAAGTGTAGGACAACTAAAATAAATAGAACTTGATATAATAACACTATATTCCTAATTAATCAAAGTAGGTCCATAATTAATGATAACCTAGAGTTATTAAAGATAATTAGCTAGTCAAACAAATAAAGTTATCAAATGTAATTAGTGTGATTAAGTAAAATAACCAAACATGCTACTTAATGTGGTTAATTTAAATGTTGGCGTAAACGACCATGTTACCTAATGTAACTAAGAAGTTTACTTAATACTCGATAAATGATTGCCCAATAAAAGAATGAATGATATGATTGGTAAATAGAATGTTGTTTATTTTGCATTGTTGATAAGTTTGATAGTATTAGCTTATAATTTAGTGGTATTAAACCAATTTACCTAAAAAGAATGCATTACAACTTGTATGCCATATTGATGTGATAGATCTGTGTGATGTTTAGTAATCCCTTTCACACAAGTGCTCATGCCTTCTTTAGCTGAACATCTATCGGCACAAACCTATCAACCACATCCTCTTCAGTCTAGTTCCGCACTTGTGGTTCCATCAGCCTAGACCAAGTGTAGTGTTCTGTTCCGCCTAGTTCTTCTAACAGGTCTAACTGAAATAACCCCATCGGCTGTACGTCACTCAATTGTTGTACTGACGTAGTCAAGCCGATGCAACCACACCTAGTTACCTAGGATAACACTTAAGCATATCTCATTTAGGCACAGCTAGTGCAAAGTAGAACAATCAGCCACACGGCTGATATGCCCCAATAGATGTAGGAAAACATTAAGGCTGAAGACCGGCTACACAGCTGACCCACCAGTCTGTGGAGTACGCCAAGACACAGACCATACGGATGCATAGTTTGACTAGTCTACCAATGAACCATCGACTAGTTACTCGCACTGATCGACTAGCATGCCGATTCACAGATCGACTAGAACACGTACACAAATCGGCTCAGCCAATGTTCACACAATCAACCAGTTTTGTTAAAGCATAGGTCGGCTATGCCAATATGCACATGATCGGCTAGGTATGCCGATACCCACATAGATTAGTTAAGACACAGCTGCTTTAGGAATCACCCCTCTGTTAGAATGATCGAAGCTTTCATCGATCAATT
Source organism: Panicum hallii (assembly GCF_002211085.1). NCBI lineage: Eukaryota > Viridiplantae > Streptophyta > Magnoliopsida > Poales > Poaceae > Panicum > Panicum hallii. Next base: position 28,954,619 of record NC_038047.1, read on the forward strand.
AGAAAACCGATGCACCTCTCAATCGGCTACACCGGCCAAAGTACACAACCCTAAATCAATATGATAGCACAATCGGCTCTGTTGTAATCTTCAACGAGTAGCCGATTCTAATTAGCTATCCACCTAAAGCTGTATCTAAGTTTAGTTTAGATCTTTTTGGTTGTTATGTAAATAATATGTTAAATGAGTGTTGAATTGCAACTTTGTTGTGAAGTAACATAGTTTTGTGTGCACACTTGAATGTAATGTTGCATTACATGTAGATACGACTACTTCTGCAACAGTACCTACAAGATCTCCCAGGAGCCTGCGGAGGATGTTCCTGAGGACCAAGTGAACGTCACCAAGGGTTTATCGGAAGCCCCGAACCAAAGTTCGGAAGATCTTAACTTTACTGACTTCAGCCCCACCAATAAAGGCAAGCCCCGGACATAACCCCTACTTTATTTACACTGCAAATTATGCTATTTATATATATCTTTATGCATTAAGTTCTTAGGAGTTGTTTGGAAACCTAGTTGCATAATTCCAGGAACCAATGTACTGAACACTAGAACTTAAGTCCGACTAGCTGCTATGCTGATAGGACCGGTAGAAGTCGAGTGATTCCCTGTCACTCGCGCGATATAGGAATTGTGCTGTTTACATTCCTGTTATCACTATAAGGATGACGGACGGGAGTTTTATGAGGTATCATGGTTGAGATGATACCCCATCTATGTTGTGGAACTTGATAAGGCCGCAGTGTGTGGTAGCGGTGGTTAAGCGTTTGAAAGTACTAACCACATGCCGTGAAATATGGTAAGCGGTAAGCCTAGTAACCAATCGGCCCGAGGAGTGGACATACCCCCCACCACATGTATTTGCTTCTTTTGGTTACTTGGTTCGACGTGTAGGATACGTGTTGCTGGGCAACCAGGAGTACGGGTTTTGTAGTCGCGCTACAGACGTACGTCCTGCACTTTGGAAGTGCGTATGGTCCTACAGTCGCTTGTGGTGGATCTGATCCACGAGTCGGAATGAAAGGCCAACGGTTGCTTCGGAACAACCCTTTGGTGTTCCAAGCGTGTGAGTTAGGTTTACCTTGCAAGGTTGAATTTCGATTTAGGAATCGTCCGCCTCTCACGATGAATGAGATTGCTTGATCCCTTTACCACATAGAGTAACAAGAGCAATGTTATGACTATCAAAGATGATGTTTGGTTAAAGATTTTACCATGCTTGAGTAGTTATAGGTGCTTACCTAGAATGGATAATCAACTAGAACCTGAAAGCTAAAAGTTGATATTAAGGACCTACTCGTTATGGCTTTTCAGCTGAAAATAAACCCAGAACCCTTGAAAAGCTTTCATGAGTCTAGTTATGGGCTAAAGTATACCCAATCCCGGGTAAGCCTTGCTGAGTATTAGTATACTCAGCCTTGCTAGTTTTATGTTTTGCAGATAATATCTTGAAGACTCTACTCTTCCCTTGCCTTGGCCCTGTACTCTCCCAGAAGGTTGGTCCGTGGAATGGGATCCGTCCTCGACCAACATTGGTGATACCGAGTGATGTCGTGCCCGGGGTTAGCATGACATCCGTCTTGTCGACGTGCTGTAGATCATCGCGTATGTTTTCCGCTGCTAAAAATCATAGCTTAAACAGTTTGTATTGTTTTCTCTAAGTTTGAAACTTTGTACTACTTTTATAAACTCTTGTAATGTAATTCTCTATGATGTAAAATGTGATGGTGATTGTATCTCTGGACTCACCTTCGTGTGAGGTAATCTTATTTGATCCTGTGTAGCGGTGGTTTATCGGGACGTTACCTGACAGGCCAAGGGATTATATCGTTTGAAGCACGTTGGAGCCCTCTAGAGTGGACTCGCGTACTTGAGCCGGCATAATTCAGGTTGGTTCTGCCACAGATTGGTTACTAGGCTTGCCGCTTACCATATTTCGCGGCATATGGCTAGTACTTTCGAACGCTTAACTGCCACTATCACAAACTGCGACCTTATCAACTTTTATCAACACAGATGGGGTAATCCTCCGAGTCATGATATTGCACATGACCCCATCCATCATCCTTATAGTGATTGTAGAATAGTAAACATTCAACTCCTATATCGCGCGAGTGAGAGGAAATCACCCGACTTCTGCCGGTGCTATTAGCAGAGCGTCTATTCGATATGGACTCAGGCGCAATACATAGGTTCCTAGGATTTATGCATCTAGGGTTCCATTTCAACTCCTAGACTTAATGCAAAATATAATATATACATATAGGATTGCATAAATGTAGTAATTTGAAATACTGGGTTATGCACCGGAGCTTGCCTTTACTGGTGGGGCTGGAGTCAGTAAAGTCAAGATCTTCTGAACCTAGGTTCGGGCCTTCAGAGAATCTTGCAACAACGTTCACATGGTCTTCAAAAACATCCTCTACAGACTTCTGGGAGATCTCATAGGTATCGTCGGTGAAAGTAGTCGTATCTACATGCAATGCAAATATTACATTCAAAGTGTGCACATAAAACTATCTTACTTCACAATAAAGTTGCAATCCAACACTCATTTAACATATTACTCGTATAACAATCAAAAAGATCTGAAACTAAACTTAGATAGAGCTTTAGGTGGACAACTAATTAAGATCGGCTATTTGTTGAAGATTACAACAAAGCCGATTGGAAACAACAGGGTTTTAGCCGATAGAATCGGCAAAGGAGGGAGCTATCTACACAGTTTTAGGAAATCTGTTGATTTCTGTGTGGAAGAGAAATCGGCAGGAGTGGTCTCTGTATATGAGCAGAAGAGATTAGCCGATTTGAGTTCACCTGGGGTCAAATCGGCTGATATGGATAGGAATGTAAAGGTACAGTCTGTCTGCATGGTGTTCCGAAGAAGATCATATCTGACCGAGGATCTCAGTTCACTTCACGGTTCTGGGAGCAGTTGCATGATTCATTGGATACGAAGCTACGCTTCAGTACCACCTATCATCCTCAAACAGATGGGCAGACAGAGAGAACCAACCAAGTGTTGGAGGATATGCTTCGAGCCTGTACTACTCAGTATGGTACCAGCTGGGATAAATGCCTGCCATTTGCAGAATTTTCATACAACAACAGCTATCAGGCTAGTCTGAAGAAATCTCCTTTTGAGGCCTTGTACGGGCGGAAGTGCAGAACTCCGCTATATTGGGATCAGATTAGCGAGAGGCAGGTGTTTGGTCCGAATATTATTGCGGATGCAGAACAGCTGGTACAGTAGGTATGAGAGAATCTGAGGATCGCTCAGACTCGTCAGAAGAGCTATGCGTAGTGGATGATCATATGTATCTGAAGGTCTCGCCGATGAGAGGAATCTGCAGGTTTAATGTGAAGGGGAAGTTAGCCCCTAGATACATTGGTCTGTTCAAGGTGTTGGAACGGAAGGGTGAGGTAGCATACCGTTTGGAGTTACCTCCCAGTCTCTCAGGAGTGCATGATGTCTTCCATGTATCTCAGCTGAAGAAGTGCTTGAGGGTGCCAGAAGAGCAAGCACCATTGGAAGGGTTGGAAGTGCAGGAGGATCTAACCTACACCGAGCATCCGGTGAAGATTCTGGAGATGTCTGAGAGAGTTACCAGGAACAAGAAGATCAAGATGTGCCGTGTTTTGTGGAGTCATCACACAGAGGATGAGGCTACTTGGGAGCAAGAAGATGAGCTGAGGAAGACCTATCCAGATCTCTTTGCTAGCTAGCCTATTCGAATCTCGGGACGAGATTCCTGTAAGGGGGGTAGGTTTGTAACACCCTAATGTAAAATTTTGAGATTTATAATGAATTTAAATGGGCTCCAGTAATTTTCTAAGGATTCACCTTGCCTAGCTTGCATTTAATTTAATTAAATTCCACAAAGAATTAAAATTTATTTTGGCTCAACATGTTTGTGCATTCATGCTGGTGCATAAGTTTTATTTGGTTGAGTGCCAACGGTTGAATTCAAATTTGGGTTGAATTCAAATAGGTTGGAGTTGGTTTGAAAAAGAAAGGAAAGTAGCACAGTCATTCCCGCAGCCCATTCCCCTTTCCTTCTCGTGCAGGCCCATTCTCTCTTTCTCTCTTTCTTTCCCCCTCGGCCCAGCTCGCGCGGCCCAGCTGCCCGCGCCCTCCCTCAGCTGCGCCCCATTTCCCTTTCTCTCTCTGACCGCCCGGCCCCACCTGTCGGCGTCTATCTCGTCCTTTCCTTTCTTCCTCCTCGCTCCACCGGCCGCGCAATGACCGGCCCGCGATCTTCGCGGGCCTTTCCCCGAGCGCGCCTCCCGAAATCCCCGGCCTTCCCCGTTAAACGCACCCGCAAACTCTCCTGCACCTTATCCCTTACCCGTGGCTGCCGCTCTAAACCCTAAGCCACTACCCGCCTTGCTCTGCCGCACCGAGCCTCCTGCTCCGCCGCGGACCCGCCGCTCCGCCGCACCCCAGCCCCGGCCAACCCCCACGTCAGCTCCGCCTGGGTGCCAGGAAGCTCCCCGAGGCCTTCATCCGCGACCCCGGCCCGTGCAACGATCGGAATTGCACCAAGTACCGCCGCCGGTGAGACGATCCGCCACCTCGTTTCCTCACCGCCGGTAGCCCCCCTGACCTTCTTAACCCCCGTAACACCTCCGCAGGAGCACCACGAGCCGACCCGTGGGGATCAGAAACCCAGAAACGCCCTGCATCGACCTTCTCCATGAGCGCCGCCCGTCTTCACCGCTCGGACCTCGCCGCCGACCACCTTGCGCTGCCTCTCCGGTCAATCCAAGCCCTCGGTGAGCATCAGCATGTCCCCCTGGTCCTTTTGGTGCTAGATGTCATAGATCCTAGCCCGTGCTTAGACCGGAGCACCGCACGCCGGTCTACGCCGCCGCGCAAACCCGCCTCCGCCGCCGCGTGCGCAACCCCGAGCAACCCCGAGGTCCGCAAGTGCCTTAGGTGGATCACGCGTGTCACGCTGATCACGACAGACCCAAGCCCCGTTCGATTTGACCCCTGGAGCATTGATTTCGACGAGCTCTGGCGACGCGCTGCCGCGGAAACCAATCTCCGGCGACCCCCCCCCCGCCGCCGGCCGTGTTCTTTTCAGATCGGACCGTCCGTTTTCCCCGTGCAGATCGGACCGTCCAAACCCCACTGTTCAGATCGGACCGTTCGAACCGAATCGCATCCAAACCGTTAGATTTAGATCCAGTGGCCCAGATTAGAAGATACCCCTTCAGCCGTGGCTATTTTGTTAAGGAGCCCCTAAGTTTCCTTGAAACCAACCCGCTGTCCAGCGTAGTTCAAAAGTAATTCCAGTTAGGCCCTGGTTTTTGCACCGAAGCCCCTGAGCTTTCCAGAAATAGGGTCCGCCATCCCTGGATGCGTAGTTTTGCCGTCTAACCCTGAAGTTTATAGGTTAATTAGGTTTAGGCCCTCAATTTTCTTACAGAACCTTCTGTTTTCTTATAGAAAAGTCCCTAGAGCTTGTTTTAGCTCTAGTTTTCACGTCTTAGCTCCGTTTTAGGTGGTTTTTGCGCTCACGCGATCATTGTAACACGTAGAGTAGCTTTAGCTTAGGTTTGTGTGTGCTGTTCTATTGTATTGTTGTACTGTTTCTTATCTTTTGCCATTGTTTGCATGTATGTCCATGTGTGGACCATGTTTTGGCGTTGCGATCATGAGTAGACGTTGAGCCATCGGAGGAGTATTAGGAGCCACCTTCTTCAGAGCCCTTTGAGCAGCAGCAGGAGAACTTTGAGGAAGGCAAGTATAACATGAACATCCCATCACCTTTAAATACAATTTCATACTGCATTTTAATACTGTGTGCCTATAAGGATTTCCTAGCCACTTTTATCTTTTATATAAATACCTTGGGTGCATTTTGGTTAGTTGTGCTAGGTGCCGCGCTCTCACACATTATGGGATTTTTTAATTAAATTTGATTAATGTTATATGCAACTTGATCCTGAGAGTGGCCCTCTATGCTGTGTGCTTGAGCAGCTCACGTCTCGTTAAAATATGTTTTTATTAGAAATATGGTTTAGAGCGCCAGCACGGTGCTTAGTGCTTGGTTGGCCACTCTCCATAAGGACCGATTCATAGAGCGACAACCTGGGACAACCGCGCAACCACAAGACTGGAATGGGACGGTCTTGACTTACTAATTAGGTCATTTTGGTTTGGGAGTAACTTACCTGCGGGGCATGAGGGGTGGTAAGCTTCAATGGTCCCTGCTCCTCCAGCTTGGTCTGTGCTGTGTGCTTGTACCCCCGTGAGGTGGGCCCCATCGTCGCTGATCCAAAAACCTTAGCGGTTACACCTTACTAACATGATCCTTTGTAATGGTCTCGTAGTGTGCCTGCTAGTCATCTCACCTAAGGAAGTGTGATAGACAACTAGCATGGCTCACGACTTATGGGTAAAGTTGTGCAACCTCTCGAGAGTGTAAAACTGGTATACTAGCCGTGCTCACGGTTATGAGCGGCCCAGATCCTCCGTCTGATTAGTGGGGTTTATCTTTGGTGGTTTGGTTTGGATTTCAGTAGACTCATGATTAATTTTGACTAATTATTATGCAACTTGGGTTGTGGTAATTCATCCACTGGTAGTAAATAGCTTTAATAAAATTTGCCAAGATGAAAAGTTAATGCAGTTGAGTCAGCTAACCGTAGAGCCTCATAACTCGTGTTATACTTGTTGAGTACAAGTTGTGTACTGACACTTGCCTTCTCTACTTTTCTATTCTCTTTGGGATATCTTCGACTGCTGCTCAGTACTCGGCGATGTGGGGGATTACATTAGCGGACTCGACGATTTCTAGGCGTTTGTCTCCCAGCCAACGTCCCTGTGGCACCCTGTTCTTCATGTATTTATTTTTACGCTTGCGCACTCCTTGAACTGATTCTTGATTCAGTTGTAATAAAGATATTCATTTACTATTTATACACTTTTAATTTGTGATATATGTTGTGATATCTTGATGATTCTATTGTATATATGCGTGACTTGATCCTGTCGCATATATGATTGCTCGGTTTATGCTCTTATAAATCGGGTGTGACATGTTAGGTCTCAGAGGCACTCTCAAGCATGAGGATCTACTGGTAAGAAAAAAACAGCATGGGGTAAGATATTTGGGGCTTCTGGTACTTCCATTGGGGCTTGTTCTTCAACTGGTACTGCATCTACATCTGCTCCTGCTATAGCAGCTGTTTCTGAGTTATCTTCTTACTTGGATAGCGACACTGTCACATGTTTTGATGATGACTTCAACATTCTAAATTGGTGGCATGAGCACAAACTTACACATCCCATTCTGTCCATACTTGCTAGAGATATCATGTCTGTTCCAGTTTCAACAGTTTCTTCGGAGTCTTGCTTTAGTCTAACTGGCAGGGTGATCGAGGAGCGGCGCCGACGGTTGCTGCCTCATTCGGCGGAGATGTTGACCTGCATCAAAGATTGGGAGTTAGGAGATGCAAGGGCACAACATGAGGTCGAGAAGGGGATGCAAGAGCTGGAGGATGCAGATGCAGCCAACAAGCTCCTGGAGGATGGAGAAGGGCAAGCTGAAGCTGGTGATACTCAGACTCAGTAAGTACTTGGCCTACTGCCCTACTCATATTTTGTTGATCAATAACTGATGATGGTTGACTCTTTGTTTGCTAGGCCTGTCTCCACCACTGGGTCTGCGCCGTCTGTCTAGGGAAGAAGTGATGGCGGCAATTCTTTTGGCAAGCAAGATGCAAGAATGCAAGTGCATGTGTGGAGTTTGGAGCTAGGAGCTATCTTTTGCATTTGTATTCTATTCTTGTAATCATGTGATGTAATCATGTAAATATGTAATGAACATCTAAACTGAAATTACAGATCTGGGCTATACTCTTTTTTCCTTCCTAGGGTTTCTCACAAGGGTGAGTTTTACCTAGGAAGGTTTTTAATGAGGCAGCCAACACTTGATCACACAGATCAAGTGTTAAAACAGATCTGTAATTTCTTTTGAAGTGGTGATCTTTTGCTTATTTTGCCTCTTTTACTTGAATGTTTGTGAAGTTAGAATGGTTGTGAAATTTGGAGTTGAGGTAGTTGTGAAATTTGGAGTTAAAGCACGACTTGGTGGGTTGTGGGCTGGCCCAGCCCGCTACTTGTGCTTGTGCTTTACAGGCGGGCCCAGCATGAAACATGCCTGTGGGCCTGGGCTTGGGCCGTCAATGCAGCCCGTGGGCCAGGCCCGGCACGAAGTTGGCCGGGCCATGTCGGGCCTGTGCCAGGGCTGGGCCAGGTGGCCCGAATGGACATCTATAATATGTGGTAGTTTTGCCTGTTTCTCTCGTCTAAAGCCTCAATGCGAACACCACTATTTTGAGACACGTTCTTCTTGTCCTTTGCGGTAGTATAAAATAGATATTCATTAATATCGTACCCTTGCTATGATGTGACCTAGTTAGATGGGCGAGCTGCCAATCTTTTCCTTCGAACTATGCCTACCCCTTCCAACCTCCCAAAAAACATGGAACGGGCAAACCAATGCCTATTTTATCCTTTAGATAACCTAGGAAACACTCGATGATTTCCTCAGTAATGTATCCCTCTATCATGGACCCCTCAAGGTATGCATGATTCAGTACGCACCAATTTAGAATGGACATGAAACGCTCATACGTCCACATTTCATGTAGGTAAAGTGGACCAAGTGCACGTATCTGGTCGACCATGTGAATCATTAGGTGCTCTGTTATATCAAAAAATCTTGGAGGGAAGCAAATCTTGAGCTACGCCATAGTCTGCCCAATAAATTCTTGGAGATCCTGCAATTCATCTTTGTTGATCACCTTTTGAGAAATCTTGTTGAAGAAGTAACACAACCAGTGATTACCATCTTCACATATACTGGCTTGATCCCTCTGATTGCAATAGGGAGGAACACCATCAACAACACATACCAATCGTGATAGTTATAGCCACATAGCGAGAGGTCTTTCATCGAGACTAGTTTTCTTATGTTGGATGATAAACGACTTGTCACTCTTATCCTGTAACACCCTAAAAATTTAAATCTGAAACTTAAATAAATTTGGCTAGATTTCCTTTAGGGACCCTAAGGTTTTGTTTCAATTATATTGATTTAGAGCATTATTGTGCATTATTGGAAATTTAATAAAACCTAAAAAGAAATATAAGGTCACATAGGTTTGTGCATTTCATGCCTCTATGCATTGTTTTATTGTTTGATTTGCATTTGAATTCAAATTCTCCAACTCAAATTTAAAAGCATTCAAATATTTTTCTCATTTTATTTCCCTCTCTCTTCTTCTTTTGGGCCCAGCCTAGCTGGCCCACTCACTCTCTCTCTCCCCCTTCCTCTCCTTTCCCCTTTGCAGCCTAGCCCGGCCATTTTTCTTTTTCTCTTTTTCTTTCCCGCTCGGCCCGGCCCAGCTGGCCTGCATGGCCCAACCAACGGCCTCCTTTTCCCTCAACCACGTGGCCGCTGCCCTCCTCCCTTTCTCTTCTTTCTCCTGCGCACGGCCCACACGCCCCCGGCCCAGTCCGCTGCGCCTCCCTCTCCCTTCCCCCTTTCTCTCGCTGGCGGGTGGCCCCCACCCGTCGGGGTCGTCCCCGACCTCGAGCTAGGCCCGGGCTCGAGGTCGGGTCGGACACGGCGCCCCCCCGGCCGCTCTCCGCCTCGGGCCCGCACACCCAGATGCCGCAGCCGCCGCTATAAAGCCCTCCCGAACCCTAGCTCTCTTTCCCCCAAGCCGCAGTCGCCGCCTCCGCCGCAAACCCTAGCTCGAAGCTTCCGCCGCCGTTGCCGCCTTGGGCCGTCGCCGCGCCGTCGCTCCACAACCGCTCGCCGTCGAACGACCGCCCCCGGAGCACCACGTGGTGGTGAGAACCCTCACCGGCCCTCTTTTCCCTCCCCGCGGCTTCCCCGTGGCCGCACGAGCTCGCCGGAGCTCCCGAGCCACCGCTCGCCGTCGCACCGCCGCCACGGCCGATTTCGCTGCCCCCAAACGCCCTAGATCGATTCCCCACATTGCCCTCTACCTCCCCGTCCCGATCCGAAACCGAGCCAGGAAACGCGTTATCGCGTGAAGTCCGGTGAAGCGCCGCAGCTCGCCGCCGCCAGACCCTTGCCGCCGGCGCTCCGCGCTGCAGCCCCGAAGCCCCACCGTCCCTGACCATCGAATCTAGATCCGATGGCTCAAAACCGATCTAGACCCGAGTCAAACCAATCTAACACCGGTCAACCCATGGCCTTTTTGCGAGTTAGCCCCTCAGCTTTCTGGAAATGAACCCGCACTCCACCGTAATTCAAAAGTATTTGCGATTAGGTCTTATTTCTTCTGTTTAGACCCCAGTAGTTTTCCAAAATAGAACCCACCATCCAATATCTCTCTCTTTTGTAGTCTAACCCCTATGTCTAGGGTTTAATTACAATCTAGCCCTCGGTTTCTTCTGTCAGAGCCCTTTTAGATTCAAAATCATTACAAATAAGTCCCTGGAACCCTGTTTGAACCCTAATTTCTCCGTTTTAACTCTGATTTCAACGATTCTTGCACTCATGCGATCCTTGCAGCATAAGCAGTAACTTTTTAAGGTTATTTTGTTCTGTTTTTATTGATTGGTGTACTATTCTTATTTTATTCTATTTGTTTATTCATAATTGCTTGCGTGTCGCGATAGATGGTGTGTAGTTTGAAGATCTACAGGGTCAAGACTTTGAAGACGTTCCCGAGCAGCAGCAGTTCTTTGACGAAGGCAAGTGGTCCTTGATCATATTCCGGTCCTAATCAATTATAATTACACACATTTACTTTATATGCATGCATGTGTCTAGAATATGATGGATCCCAAATTAAGGATATGCCTAGTCTGATTTAAACTTCCTTTATTAAACTTGGGTTATTACTTTTATGATGTAGCTACACTAGTTGCAAATACTTAGAACTTGGTTGGATAACCTGAAAGTCATGCTACATTGGTCTACTCATGTTCTGGGATACTTTTATGGTGATAATTAAGATCATTGCATTAATTGGAACATGGAGAACCATCCAGGAAAACAGTGCAACCACAATACTTATGGCTCTGGTCTTGGCTAATTAATTAGAAACTTTGGCTTGTGATAATCTACCGAAAGGGAAAGAGGGGTTGCATCGATGGGGTATAGCTCTGTCCTCTTGAGGCACATGGCTATGTGATCCTTGGCTAAGGTATTTCCTCATTAGGGAGGGTTATGACCGCTTTGACTTGAAACCTTAGCGGATTGTCATAAGTTAGGGAATCTTTATAAAGGCCTCATACTGAATCCCTGCCACTCACCTCGAAAGTGTTTAAGGGCCTTGCAAACGCGGCATCAAGGAAAACACGAATTGTGGGTAAAGTGTACAACCTCTGCAGAGTGAAAATTGATGTATCAGCCGTGCTCACGGTTAAGAGCGGCTTGGACCCTCACATGATAATTGAACTTGAAGATGATCTGAATTGATGTTTTTATGTTGTTGATGCTCATAGCTCTACTGTTGTTTAAAGGGGTTGGTATTTACTTACACCTAGTTAAGCTTGCTTAATAAAACTTGCTCAACTAAAATTGGTTAACGCAGTTAAACCGTGTTAGCTTTTCCTTGATTTGGCCTTGCATGTCATATTATTCCCTCCACTTGCTGAGTACCAACCATAAGTGTACTCACGCTTGCTTTATTAAAACCAATGCTACTCAGAACAAGATAATTATTCGGAGTTTCCTGAAGATATTGGAGATTTCTAGGCGTATGTCTCCCAGTCAACTACCTGTGAAGATGAAGTCCGCTGTTAGAATAAACATTTATTCATTCTTTTAAGATTAAGACTGTCGGTCATGTAATAAAGCACTATTATACTCTATTTCATTATGACATTGATGCTGTAATCACTTGTGACGTCTATCATATGTGTGGAACTTGATCCAGGCGCACATATGAGATGCATTCGGTTGTCCTTCTTAAACCGGGTGTGACAAAAGTGGTATCAGAGCTGTGTTGACTGTAGGATGTTAGCCTAGTTAGAAATGGTTAAATTTTAAGGCTTATCTTGCTTAGTAACCTAGCTTCTGCATGCTTGTTTGGAAAATTTGCTTAATTCCTGATTAAATCACTATTTTCTCATCCTTGATTGCATGCTTGCCTCCCAAGTGTGTTTTTCCAACTTATTTTTGCTTTAAGGTCACCTATAGCACTTTCTAAATATTCTCTCTCTTTCGTGCTGTCTTCCTTTTTTGCTATAGATGGCCTGGACCCGATAGACCGCTCACAAGAGGACCCGTGCACCGCCCCACCCGATCCACCATCCACCGGAAGTGCCCGAGCAGGAAGAGCCTGAGCAGGAGGAGTCCGAGCAGGAGGAGCCTGAGCACGCTCCTAAGTTTGTGGAGGTTGACAGTGGCAACGACGACGACGACGACTACCACGGCTACTATGGAGGAGGATGGGTGGATACTGTCACACCCGATTTATAAGAACATAAATCGAGCAATCATATATGCGCCAGGATCAAGTCATGCATATATACAAGAGGATCATCAAGATATCACAACATGAATCACGAAATAAAAGCGTATAAATCGTAAATGAATATCTTTATTACAACCGAATCAAGAATCAGTTCAAGGAATGCGGAAGCGTAAAATAGATACATGAAGAATAGGGCGCCACAGGGACGTCGGCTGGGAGACAACGCCTAGAAATTGTCGAGTCCGCTGATATAGTTCTCCACGTCGTCTGGTACTGAGCAGCAGTCGAAGATATCCCAAAGAAAACAGAAGAGTAGAGGAGGCAAGCGTGATTACACAACTTGTACTCAACAAGTATAACATGAATTATGAGGCTCTAAGGTTAGCTGACTCAACTGCATTAGCTTTTATTCTTGGCAAATTTTATTAAAGCTATTTACTACGAGTGGATTAATTACCATAACCCAAGTTACATAATAATTAATTAAAATTAATCATGAGACTACTGAAATCCAAACCAAACCATCAAAGATAAACCCCACTAATCAGACGGAGGATCTGGGCTGCTCATAACCGTGAGGACGGCTAGTATACCAGTTTTACACTCTCGAGAGGTTGCACAACTTTACCCACAAGTCGTGAGCTACACTAGTTGCTCATCACACTTCCTTAGGTGAGATGACTAGCGAGCGCACTACGAGACCGTTACAAAGGATCACGTTAGTAAGGTGTAACCGCTAAGGTTTCTGGATCAGCGACGATGGGGCCCACCTCATGGGGGTACAAGACACACAGCACAGACCAAGCCGGAGGAGCAGGGACCATTGAAGCTTACCACCCCTCTTGCCCCGCAGGTCAGTTACTCCCAAACCAAAATGACCTAATTAGTAAGTCAAGACTGTCCCATTCCAGTCTTGTGGTCGTGCAGTTGTCCCAGGTTGTCGCTCTATGAACCGGTCCTTAGGAAGAGTGGCCAACCAAGCACTAAGCACCGTGCTGGCCCCCTAAACCATTCAAGCACACAGCACACAGCATAGAGGGCCGCTCTCAGAATCAAGTTGCATATACCATTAATCAATTTAATTAAAAGGACCATTATATGTGATAGCGCAGCACCTAGCACAACTAACGAAAATGCAACACAAGGTATTTATATAAAGGATAAAAGTGGCTAGAAAATCCTGATAGGCGTACAGTATTAAAATGCAGTATGAAATTGTATTTAAAAGTGATAGGATATTCATGTTATACTTGCCTTCCTCAAAGTTCTCCTGCTGCAGCTCAAAGGGCTCTGAAGAAAGTGGCTCCTGGTATTCCTTCGGTGGCTCAACGTCTACTCATGAACGAAACGTCCAAACATGGTCCACATAAGCACATACATGCCAACAAGGGCAAAAGATAAGAAACAGTACAACAATACAGCAAAACAGCACATAGAACTGATCTAAAAGTATTCTACGCATTACAATGATCGCGTGAGCATGAAAACCATCTAAAACGGAGCTAAGACGCGAAATTCAGGGCTAAAACAAGATCCAAGGGCTTAACTGTAAGAAAACAGAAGGTTCTAGGATTTCTGCGCAAAAACCGAGGGCTTAAACCTAATTAAACCCCGGAAGCAGGGTCTAACGCGCCAAACTACCAGGTATGGACTGCGGACCCAAATTCTAGGAAATGCAGGGGCTTCAGTGCAAGAACCGGGGCTCCTCTGGAATTATTTTTGAACTGAATTGGACCGCGGGTTGATTTCGGGAAAACACAGGGGCTCTTTAACAAAAATGCCAGGCCGAACCGGTATCTTCTATTCTGGGCCATCGGATCTGGATCTAATCGTAGGCGTTCACTTTGGATCGGACGGTTCACGATGGATCGGGCTGCGGGGCGGCGGCGCGGTGGCGCTAGTTGCCGGAGACCAATCCCCGCGGCGGCGCGCGGCTCGGCTCATCGGACTTCGCCCTAAACGGCGCTCCGGGGGTCAAATCGGCCGGGCTTTGGGTCGGGCATGATCAGCGCGTCACGCGTGACCTACCTGGGGCTAAGGCGGGGCTCGGGAAGGGCTTAGGCGACGCGCACGACGACAGGGGCGGGTCGGCTCGGCGGCGCATCGCCGGCGTGTGGCGTTCCGGTCTAAGAAAGAGCTAAAGGTCTACGACATCTAGCGCAAAAGGACCAGGGGGACATACTGATGCTCACCGAGGGCCTGAACGGGTCGGAGGAGCGGCGCAAGCTGGTCGGCGACAAGGGCCGAGCGGCGGAAACCGGCAGCGCTCGCGGGGAGAGCTGCTGCAGGGGTCTCCCGGGCTTGTGATCTCCACGGATCGGCTCGGGGTGTACCTACGGAGATGCCACGGGGGTCAAGGGGGTCCGGGGATCACCGGCGGCGAGGAATCGGACGAGCGGGGCGTCTCACCGGTGGCGGTTCTCGATCAAATTCCGGCCATGGCCGGTGTTGAATTCGAGGGTGGAGGACTCGGGGAGTTGCCTGGCGTCAGGGGACGGCTGCCACGGGGCTTGGCCGGAGCTGGGGTGCGGTGGAGCGGTCGGTCCATGGCGAGGTCGAGGGCTCTGCGCGTCGGGGTGAGCAGCACTAGGGTTTGGGGCAGCTGCGGGGTAGGGGATGATGTGTAGGAGGTCCGCGGGAGCCAGATAAAGGCCGGGCCAGGGATCTCGGCGTGCGGGCCCGGCACTAGGGTTTGCCGGAGATTTTGGGTGGCCGGTGCTCGGGGAAGAAAGGGAGAAGGGGGAGGACGGAGAAGCTGACGGGTAGGACCAGGACGTCAGCGAGAGAAAGAAAGAGAGGGGAATGGGAGATGGGCCGCCGATGGAAAGCGAGGAGCGGCTGATGGGAAATGGAGGCGGGGCGGCCGATGTGGGGTGGCCGATGGGAAGCGGCCGATGTGCAGCGGAGGGCGGCCGATGTGGGCAAGCAGGGGGTCAGCCGATGGGAAGCGGAGGTCGGCCGATGTGGCGAGCTGGGCTAGGCCGATGGGGCTGGCTTCTCTTCTCTTTTCCCTTTCCCTTTTCTATTTCTTTTTCAAATCAACTCAATTCTATTTGAATTCAAATGGGATTTGAATTCAAACTCAACTATTCAAACAAACAAAAAAAGATGCACCAGCATGAATGCACAAACATGTTGACCCTAAAGTAAGTTTTAATTACTTGTGATATAAAATTAATTTAAACGCAAGATAAATCAAGGAAAACCCTAGAAACTTTATTTAAGCCAAAATAAATTCATTAAAAATTAGGAAATTTTCATTAAGGTGTTACAAACCTACCCCCCTTACATGAAATCTCGTCCCGAGATTCTTATAGGCTAGCTAGCAAAGAGATCGGGATATGTCTTCCTCAGCTCATCTTCTCGCTCCCAGGTAGCCTCATCCTCTGTGTGATGACTCCACTGATTACGGCACATCTTGATCTTCTTGTTCCTGGTAACTCTCTCAGACATCTCTACAATCTTCACCGGATGCTCGGTGTAGGTCTGATCCTCTTGCACTTCCAACCCTTCCAATGGTTCTTGCTCTTCCGGCACTCTCAAGCACTTCTTCAGCTGAGATACATGGAAGACATCATGCACTCCTGAAAGACTGGGAGGTAACTCCAAACGGTATGCTACCTCACCTTTCCGTTCCAACACCTTGAACGGACCGATGTATCGAGCGGCTAGCTTCCCTCTCACGTTGAACCTGCGGATTCCTCTCATCGGCGAGACCTTCAGGTACACATGATCACCCACTGCAAAGGTCAGATCTCGACGATGAACATCCGCGTAGCTCTTCTGTCGAGTCTGTGCGACCCTCAGGTTCTCTCGCACCTGCTGTACCAGCTGTTCTGCCTCCTCAACAATATCCGGACCAAATACCTGTCTCTCACCAATCTAATCCCAATATAGTGGAGTTCTGCACTTTCGATCGTACAAGGCCTCGAAAGGAGACTTCCACAGACTGGCCTGATAGCTGTTGTTGTATGAAAACTCAGCAAATGGCAGGCATTTATCCCAGCTGGTACCATACTAAATAACGCAGGCTCGAAGCATATCCTCCAACACTTGGTTGGTTCTCTCTGTCTGCCCATCTGTTTGAGGATGATAGGCGGTACTGAAGCATAGATTCGTATCTAATGAATCATGCAACTGCTCCCAGAATCGTGAAGTGAACTAAGATCCTCGATCAGATATGATCTTCTTCGGGACACCGTGCAGACAGATGATCCTGGAGATGTACAACTCTGCGAGTCTAGCACCGGAGTAAGTAGTGTTCACCGGAATGAAGTGGGCAACCTTTGTCAACCGATCTACTACTACCCATATAGAGTTGTACCCTTTCTGAGTACGAGGCAAACCAACGATGAAGTCTATAGTGATCTCCTCCCATTTCCACTCTGGAATCTTCAACGGCTACAATAGACCTGCTGGTCTCTGATGCTCTGCCTTGACACGCTGACAAGTGTCACAAATAGCCACGTATTCCACAACGGAACGCTTCATTCCATACCACTAGAATCGTTCCTTGAGGTCATAATACATCTTCGTGCTGCCCGGATGAATGGAATACGTTGTATCATGAGCCTCACTCAAGATCAGCTTCCTGAGATCCTTCACATTTGGGACACATATCCGGCCCTTGTACCACAAGGTACCCTAATCGTCCTCTCTGAAATGAGGTGCTTTGCCAATCTTGAGCAATTCACGGATCTCCTGTAGCTTCTTATCTTCTTTCTGATCCTGCCGGATCTCCGCCTCTAGAGTGGGTTCTGGCTCGAATGATGCACTCGAGGTGTGATGCAAGAAACCCAGACTCAACTGCTCAAATTCCTCGCATAACTCCTGAGGCATCTGAAAAGCCACGGCCATGTTGACATAGCTCTTCCTGCTCAGAGCATCTGCTACAACATTAGCCTTACCCGGATGATAGTGAATCTCCAGGTCATAATCCTTGATCAACTCTAGCCATCTTCTTTGTGGCAGAACCAACCTGAATTATACCGGCTCAAGTACGCGAGTCCACTCCCGAGGGCTCCAACGTGCTTCAAGCGGTATAATCCCTTGGCCTGTCGGGTAACATCCCGATAAACCACCGATACACAGGATCAAATAAGGTTACCTCACACGAAGGTGAGTCCA
This sequence comes from Panicum hallii, assembly GCF_002211085.1. Lineage (NCBI taxonomy): Eukaryota > Viridiplantae > Streptophyta > Magnoliopsida > Poales > Poaceae > Panicum > Panicum hallii. Next base: position 28,972,225 of record NC_038047.1, read on the forward strand.
GAGATACAATCACCATCACATTTTTACATCACAGGGATTTACATTACAATAGTTTCCAAAAGAAGTACGAAGTTTCAAATTTTGAGAAAAGATTACAAACTGTTAAGGCTATGGTTTTTGACAGCGGAAAACATACGCGATGATTTACTGCACGTCGTCATAACGGATGTCATGCTAAGCCCGGGCACGACATCACTCGGAATCATCGATGTTGGCCGAGGACAGATCCCATTCCACGGACCAATCATCTGGGAGAGCACAGGGCCATGACAGGGGAAAGAGTAGGGTCTTCAAAGGCTTTACCTGAAAAATAAGTCACTAGCAAGACTGAGTATACTAATACTCAGCAAGGCTTACCCGGGGTTGGGTATACTTTAGCCCATAACTAGACTCGTGAAGGCATTATAAAGGTTCTGGGTTTAGTTTCAGCTGAAACGCAACTAAGAATATAACCTACTTTCAAGTTTTAGCTTTCAGATTCTAGTTTGATTAGCCATTCTAGATAAGCACCTACACTAAACAAGCAAGATAGAGATTATCATCCAACAGAATTATTCCATCAATAATTACACTTTTTACTCGATGTGGTAAAAGGGATAAGCAGTCTCAAACTTCGTGAGAGGCGGACGATTCGAATCGAATTTAACCTTGCAAGGTAAACCTAACACACACGCTTGGAACATCCAATGATCGTTCCGAAGCAACCGTTTGCCTTTCATTCCAGGTCGTGGAACAGGCCACCACAAGCAACTTACAGGACCGTACGCACACCCTATATGTGCAGGACATACGTCTGTAGCGTGACTACAAAACCCGTATTCCTGTCTGCCATGCAGAACGTACTCCCACAGGTCGGTGCGTGAGAAGAACCAAATTAATCGAGTGGTGGAAGGTATGTCCACTGGCCGGGCCGATTGGTTACTAGGCTTACCGCTTACCATATTTCGCGGTATGTGGCTAGTACTTTCAAACGCTTAGCCACCACTACCACACATTTCGACCTTAAAACTTTTATCAAAATAGATAGGGTAAACTTCCAGGTCATGACACAGTACATGACCCTGTCCGTCATCCTTATAGTGGTTGCAGAAATGTAAACATGCAACTCCTATATCGCGCGAGTGACAGGAAATCACCCGACTTCTACCGGTCCTATTTAGCAGAGCATCTAAGCGATAAGGACTCGGGTTCAATACATTGGATTCCTAAGAGATCATGCAACTAGGGTTTCATCTCAACTCCTAGACTTAATGCATAAGTATAGATAAATAGACATAGATTGCAGTGTAAATAAAGTAGTGGGATATGTCCGGGGCTTGCCTTTACTGGTGGAACTGAAGTCAGAAATGTCAATATCTTCCGAACTTTGGTTCGGGGCTTCAGTCAGTTCCTTGGTGATGTTTATTTGGTCTTCAGGAACATCCTCCATAGACTACGGGGAGATCTCGTAGGTACTGTTGCCGAAGTATTCGTATCTACATGCAATGCGACATTACATTCAAAGTGTGCTTATGAAACTATCTTATTTCACAATACAGTTGCAATTCAGCACTCATATAACACACTATTCATATAACAACCAAAAAGATTTGAAGCTAAACTTAAACAGAGCTTTAGGAGGATAACTAATTAGAATCGGCTGCTCGTTGAAGATCACAATAGAGCCGATTGGAAACAACGGAGGTTTAGCTGATGGAAAGGTGCATCGGGTTCCTAGATGATCGATGAAAGCATCGATTACCTTGGCAGAAGGATGATTTCTAAAGCAAGTGTGTCTTAACTGAGATGTGCTTAAGTATTATCCTAGGTAACTAGGTGTGGTTGTATTGGCTCGATTACGTCAACACAACAATTGAGTGACGCATAGCCGAATGGAGTGTGGTTAAAGGTATATGTGACCGATAGATATACAGCCAATCTCTCAGTCGATAAATTGGCTGATAGAAGTGTGTGGATAAGGATGGGGAAACTAAGGATCGATCAGCCGTGTTTGACCGATATGGAAAAGCAACCAAAATCGGCTTGGGTCGGCCGATGACAAGAACCCTAAGATCGTGGGTGTCTCTCCAATACATCGACTTTGTGCAGTCGATGTAGGACAGAACAAAAGGATTGTATCGGTAGTAGCCGATACTAGAAAGGTAACAACCGGATCAACTGACCAGCCGAGGGTAGAAGCATCGACGAACAGCTGTTACACAGGAACATCATAGACTCAAGAAAACTGATGCTTAGCGGCTGAGTTGATAGCCCGACACTGAAGCACAGCTGCCGAGATGTAGTGGCTAAGCAGCAGATACACATGGACTAACAAGGATCTTTATACGAAGAGAACCTTAAGGAAACGACAATCAAGACGAGGATAATGTCTTGATGGTAGGGATATGAGCGTTCGTGTGATGGATTAACTACTTATCACACTTCTCCACTTGAAACATACATCCTATAATCTATACTCAGCTACAACACATGCATATCACACAAGGTATAATAAAGCACTCATTTCCTAAGATTTAACCTAGATCACAATTCAAGGACTTTCAATTCAAAATCACAACATATAACTTGTAGATTTGACCTAGGGTTTCAAACAAAACTGATTTCGTACTTTTATGAACTTCTTACGAAAATCTATAAAATGTAGAAGTTCACGGATTTGAAATAAAGAAAGTTCTAAAAATCTTACAGAAAACACCCTAGAACTTTCTAAAACATAGCAATCAAGTCCCTGGTCCGGAAAAACAGATAACAGGAAGTTAACGACGATACTCCAGCAAAAGAATCGCCAGCATTAGAAAGATTCAGTGGATTAGGGCAAACCTTGGGGTAGTCTTGGTTATGAGGGAGAACACACGGAAAGTGAAGTCCCGTGGCGATAGGGTCGGCAAAGAGAAAAGCTTGACGATGACGAGATTCCATGGTTGACGAAGAAGCTGGCCGGGGATGGTTGCCGTAGGTGGAAGATGGCCGAAGGGGTAATCCCCGTGGTAACTTGTGGTCTTGCTTGGTGATCGACGAGAGAAAGGTGCTGCTGGATGTCGTGGACTCCTGGGACGAGATGATGGAGTCGAATGGGTTCGCTATGCCAAATCCTCCGTGAACCTCAAGATCCTTCTGCTCACGGGTTAAGCCTTCACTGCCCATGCGCGTGTGCCGCTGAGACACGGTCGGCACACCCGCGCAGTTGTTCCTTTCGAAATCGCCGCGCTATAACCGTCGCCTTCATTTTGCCGCTTCTCCTTCCGACTTGCCATGCTACACTCCCACCTCCGCCTTCGCGAAGACCGTGGTCTATTTGCATTAGGGCCGTGCCTTCCGTTGCTCTCTCTCCTCGACGGCCTCCGATCAATGCATTGCACATCAACTCGGTCGCGGCCTGAGCTCGCCCAGATGGAAAACCATCATGCGTTGCACGCCGTCGCCCTGCACGCCGCGCAACTGCTCCTCCTCTTCCTGCTGCTGGACATGCACTCATTTCGGCCTCGCGCATCACATCTGCACATGTCCGAGCCGCGCGCATCTTTGACCTGCTCCCACTTCGCAGGCTCAGCTTCACTTGTCCCGCGGTTAGCATTTCGTCGAACACCTTGGCTGCGTGCTCGATACGGCTACCGCATTCCTGCATCTCGCGCAATAGCTTTCCACCACTACTCCTCCTGCGCGTGCCGTTGCTCGGCACATCGTACTTCAGCACCGCCTGCTCGTGCCCATGGGCCCGCTTTGCTCCGGCCGCCCAACACCTGCACACACCGCCAGCTTCCGCGAGTCACCGCGCGCACGCTCGCGCCACCCGCTCGGCGTCGCTCACGTTCCTACCGCTCCAGCACCTGCACCGGCTCTTCAGCACGCGAGCTCCTGCACCGCCAAAACCATGCCGCTCCAGCTCCCGTACTTGCTCGACGCCAGTTCGCTTGCATCGCGTCGCATAAACTCATGCCGGAGCCGTTCGCGCCAACTCAGCTGCGGTCGTCACTCGTGCGCTCTACTCCCGCGCATCCATTCCTCCTGTGCCGCCCAGCTCCTGCTCTCTCTCTCGCGCCGTAACTGTTGCACTCGCCCGGCGCCCATGCTCCTGCACCTGCCAATCCCGAGCGCCAGAGCCGAGCTACCCCCGCCTGCTCCGCCTGGGCCACCAGCTCACGCGGCCTGAGCCTCTCTGCGCTCTACGCGCCGCCGGCCCGCGCCAGCGCACCGAGCCGCCCCGCGCCAGTCGCTTGGAGTCGCACCGTCTGGCGCCTGCCTGCCCGCTCGCTCCACGTCTGTGCGCAGCGCCGCGCCGTCCTGGGCCCGCTCGCCTGCGCGCTCGACCCGAGCCGCGCCGCTCGCCCCCGCTTGCGCCACTGCCAGCTGGGCCGCGCCGCCTCCCGCGATGCCCGCACGCCCGCGCCTGGGAGCCGGCCTGCCGCTCGCCGTGTGCCCGCACTCACCCGGGCCCGTCGCCCCCTGCCTGGATCCGCCTGAGCCTGGCGCTGTGAGTGGAGGAGGGATTCAACGGAAGGAAGAACAGAGAGAGGTGGAGGAAGAAAAGAGCCTGGCCTGTATGTTGCTACCTCCGGTGAAAGAAAAAGAATGGGCGCCAGAGAGAAGAAGCAGAGGAGAAGGGGAAAAGTGATTTCCCAAGGACTTATGCGCAAATACAGAAAATTGCAAGGGCCTGTCTGTAAAACAAAATTTCCCGTTGATTTAAAACTCAAATGAAGAAATGCCCAAAACGAAAGTTGGAGAGTTTTTCAAACTCTACAACATTGCTTTAGGGCTCATGTTCAAAATCTCAAAACTTATATTTTTACACGTGAATCTTTGAACAAAAGTCGGATTTGAATTGCTTTTGTCCTAAAGAATGAAACTTTATAAAATTCAGGACCTAAATGCAAGCATTTATGACACGTCATAATGACGGGATAGACTCGTCATAATGGTTGGATAGACGTGTCATGATGACTTGCACTTTTACACTTTAGTCCTGAGTCAATTTAAAAGTTACTTCTGTAAATCAAACATTTGCATAAAAGGACTTGTACTTTTATAAAATTACATAAACACCCTCATTTTTTTACCATTTTACCCAAAAATTTTACACACTTTAACACACACATTTCCAATGAAACTTTTGGATAAATAAATATATATTTTTACAAGGGATAAAATAAGGAAAACATGTTTACAAAACCATCTTTCACTGATTTTGAAATTACCCTTATCCAATTACATTTTACAAAAACAACCCTAGGTTTTCTATCATTACAAAAATTACCCTTTCTATTTGCACTTTTAAGTTTTCGAAAGTTTCACATAACACACATGAGCTTTATACTAACAAACACATATTTCACACTAACAAAATATATGTCTAACGTTACAAATACATGAACTGTCACATTCTTTGCCGCATGTTCAGCTCACTCTGTGTGAAAATGTACTTGAGGCTCTTGTGATCGGTGTAAATATCACACCTCTGCCCAAACAAGTAATGCCTCCATATCTTAAGAGCATGCACAACTGCGGCTAACTCCAGATCATGAGTGGGATAATTCAGCTAATGCCGGCGCAACTACCGTGAAGCATAAGCTATCACTCTACCTGCCTGCATCAGAACGCAACCAAGACCATCCCTCGAAGCATCACAATACACTGTGAACCTCTTGCTCTGGTCTGGCAGAGTAAGGACTGGCGCCGTAGTTAACCTCTTCTTCAGCTCCTCGAAGGCCTTCTGGCGCTCATCAGTCCAAGAGAAATCCACACCCTTCTCTAGCAAGGAAGTCAAAGGCTTCGCAATCTTGGAGAAATTCTCAATGAACCTTCGATAATATCCTGCTAAGCCCAGAAAAGAGCGGACTTCCTTCACTGTCTGCGGTATCACCCAATCAAGCACATCCTTCACCTTGCCGGGGTCCACAGCAATACCTCCCTTGGAGATGACATGACTGAGGAATGGAACCTCGTCAATCCAGAATTCGCACTTGCTGAGCTTGGCATACAGCTTGTGCTCTTTGAGCCTCTGTAACACAAGCCTCAGATGCTTCTCATGCTCTGCCTCTGACTTGGAATATACCAGGATATCATCAATGAATATCACCGCAAAGGTGTCCAGATAATCCATGAAAACCTTGTTCATCAGATGCATGAAGAAAGCCGGAGCATTGGTCAAGCCAAAAGACATGACCGTATACTCGTATAGCCCATACTTGCAGGTGAATGCCGTCTTCGGGATATCCTCGGGATGAATTTTCAGCTGGTGATAACCTGAACGTAGATCAATCTTTAAGAATACACAAGCACCCTGGAGCTGATCAAAAAGATCCTCAATGCAGGGCCACGGATGCTTGTTCTTGATGGTGACTACGTTCAAATCCCGATAATTGACACACATTCTCTTCGCGCCATCTTTCTTCTCTACCAGTAATACAGGGAAAGCCCAGTGAGAGAAGCTGCGACGGATATAGCCCTTGGCTAGCAATTCGTCGATGGTTTTCTTAACTTTCTCATGCTCAATGGGTGCCATACGATAGGGCCGCTTAGCAATAGGAGCTGTGCCTGGCAAGAGATCAATAGAGAACTCAATGTCATGATCCGGCGGCATACCCGGCAAATCATCAGGAAAGACATCCGGGAATTCAGACACCACATGAATACCATCCGTGGGTCTAGCCTCCATCTGACAAAGAATCCCAGAAGGCTCCGAAGCACTGATTGTGATTTCCTGTCCATCTGGTGCTGACAAGTGGACAGTCCTCTGAGCACAATCAATCTAACAAGGGTCTCTATTCCCAAGATCACATGGATACCCTTGGTGTCTAGCACCATCAGATTTGCACTGAACTCTACCCCCCTTATGACAACACTGACTCTGGGACAGAAGATATGAGACCTCAACTGCCCTCCCGGTGAAGATACTAACATGCCCCTCTTTAAGGTGCTAGTATGAATGCCATGACGCTCGACAAAAGACTGAGTAATGAAGGAATGCATAGCACCAGTATCAAAAAGCACGGTAGCAGGGTGGGTGTTGACCATGAACGTGCCAATAACCATGTTGGGAGCCTCGGCCGCTGACTCGGCCGTCACATGGTTCACCCTGCCCTATGATGGCGCCTTGGGCTGAGCTGGGCGCCCCTGCTGGCCAGACTGCGCCTTCCGGGGACAAACGTTGGCGTAAGTGTCCCTGCTCGCCGCAGTGATAGCACGCCCATGGAAATGCTAGAGCTTGCTGTCCGGTAGAAGGAGTAGGCACTCCCTACTGCGGAGCTGGTGGAGCCGGTGGAGCTGAGCGTGCCGGAGGCGCTGGAAGCCTCTGGCCTTGTCCCACCTGCTGCTGCTGGGGACGAGGCGGGTACTGCTGCTGTCGCTGCTGGTACGGCTGGACCTGCCTCTGCTGGTGCTGCTGCTACGGCTGCTGCTGCTGGTACTGGTACCGAGGCCGAGTGTTGCTACCGGTCGCAGTAGGAGCCATCTTCCTCTTCTTGTCCTCAATTTCCCGGCGCTTGCGCTCGGTGTTGAGGGTAGCATCAACCAGATGGTTGAAGTTGTCGAAGCAGTGGTTCATGAGCGCGTACTCAATGTGATCATCTAGCCCCTCCCTGAAGCGCTCCTGCTTATCGCCATCATTGGCGACCTCAGCGGGGGCGTAGCGAGCAAGCTGGAGGAAATGGTCACGGTACTCGGTCACCGTCATAGCTCCCTGAAATGATAAACACCGGAAAAGAAAGTGGAAATTACTCAGCATTTCCAATTTCACGAAGATAAACAAGGGCGGGCTTGAGCTCAAAAAGGAATTATGGAAAGATTTTGCTTTAATTTACCTGCTTAAGCGCAAGGAACTCCTTGTGCTTCATCTTCATCACTCCAGCAGGGATGTGGTGGTTCCTGAAGCGCTCCCGGAACTGGACCCAAGTGAGGACATCGCGGTCCCGGGCTGGGTAGGACTCCCACCAATCGAGAGCTGAGCCTCGCAACTACCCTGCTACGTACAGAACTCGCTCCCTGTCATCGCCCTGAGCGACGTCCAACTGGCGCTCCACTGAACGAAGCCAGTCATCAGCCTGGAGTGGATCAGCCGCATGGGAGAACATCGGCGGGTGACCCCTCAGAAAGTCCGCGCGCCTGTCGTGGGGCTGCTGCAGTGGAGGAGGTGGCGGCTGAGTGTGGATCTGATGCAAAGACTGAACAGTATTGTTCAGAGTGGCCATCATCTGCATCTGGAGCTGGAAGAACTGCTCCGGAGTCAGAGGTGGAGGCGTCGGCATCGGCGTCGGTTGGCCGGTACTCTGGTTGTTCTGCCCCTGCTGGCCAGAACCAGTGCCGGTGCTCCTGGTGTTCACCATCTGTTTGCAGCAGAATGAAATCGATAAGAGTCAGATGTTGTACGATTACGGAAGGAAAACTCTGACAGGATAAAGTAGAGAGTAAAGAGTGTACGGTTTTACCCCCAACGGTCTAACTCAATTTTTTTATACTTAATTCAGGTTTGCATTAAGGTCGATTTGCATGAGCAAGTTTAACTTCTAAACTATGCAATCAACCAAAGATCCAAATCAAACATTTTGCACAATTACAAACATTCAATATCCAAGCATTAGCCGAGTTTATCACGCCACTCGACTAGACAAACAGGCGCTCTAGCGTACTTTTTGCAAAGGCATCCTAGGCTTATGAGGACAGTTGAAAAATTGCAGGCCAACGTCTACGGAAAAGATCAAACTAATTCTCAGAAAATGCAAGAGAGAATTAGTAAATCGAGGTTTAGAGCTCAAGGAATAGAAGCAGAAACGAGTGTTTGACTTTTGAGGAAGCAAAGCAAGAGGAAGGAAGTCCCTAAACTCGACCATTCCTATCTAGGCTTCATCCTATAGTCGACACGGCTCTGATACCAATCCTGTCACACCCGATTTATAAGAACATAAATCGAGCAATCATATATGCGTCAGGATCAAGTCACGCATATATACAACAGAATCATCAAGATATCACAACACATATCACGAAATAAAAGCGTATAAATCGCAAATGAATATCTTTATTATAACTGAATCAAGAATCAGATCAAGGAATGCGGAAGCGTAAAATAGATACATGAAGATGTGTAGGAGGTCCGCGGGAGCCAGATAAAGGCCGGGCTGGGGATCTCGGTGTGCGGGCCCGGTGCTAGGGTTTGCCGGAGATTTCGGGTGGCCGGTGCTCGGGGAAGAAAGGGAGAAGGGGGAGGACGGAGAAGCTGACGGGTGGGATCAGGACGTCAGCGAGAGAAAGAAAGAGAGGGGAATGGGAGATGGGCCGCCGATGGAAAGCGGGGAGTGGCCGATGGGAAACGGAGGCGGGGCGGCCGATGGGAAGCGGCCGATGTGGAGCGGAGGGTGGCCGATGTGGGCAAGTGGGGGGTCAGCCGATGGGAAGCAGAGGTCGGCCGATGTGGTGAGCTGGGCTGGGCCGATGGGGCTGGCTTCTCTTCTCTTTTCCCTTTCCCTTTTCTATTTCTTTTTCAAATCAACTCAATTCTATTTGAATTCAAATGTGATTTGAATTCAAACTCAACTATTCAAACAAACAAAAATAGATGCACCAACTTGAATGCACAAACATGTTGACCCTAAAGTAAGTTTTAATTACTTGTGATATAAAATTAATTTAAATGCAAGATAAATCAAGGAAAACCTTAGAAACTTTATTTAAGCCAAAATAAATTCATTAAAAATTAGGAAATTTTCATTAGGGTGTTACAGATACCGACACAGAGGAGGAGCCTATGGAGCTGCGGAAGGACCACCCAGACGTTGAGGAGGACCCCGAAGAGGAGAATGCTGCTGGAGGAAATGGAGCTGAACCCAACACTGCTGGAGAGAAGGATGCAGAAGAAGATGGTGATGACTCAGGTGCACTCGGAGGTGGAGGTAGTGATCCCGGTGATGACCTAGAGCTGGCCGCCCCAGCACCTGTACCGCCACCGGAGCCCCACTACGAGAAGCAGATATATCACCTGGACTTTGCCGAAGGTACAATCCCCGCGCTTCTCTGGAGGGCCATGCAGAGGATTGGCTTTTCGTGGATGCCCCGCTACGAAGCTCATTTGCACAAGAATGCCCAGCAGGAGGAAGAGTGGTTGGTGGCAGTGGTGATCAGTGTCCCGGATGAGAAGCATGGTACCCGGGTGGAGTACTCCAAGCATATTGATGATGTGCCCAGGAGGACCTTGGAGGCAGGGACTAGTGAAGCCGCCAGGAGGGCGCTCTACTACCTCTGCCACGCTTATAGTGAGGAACTGTAGGGCACTGAGTTTCGGCTGTTTCCACGATGCAGGAGGGGAGCCACCCATGCGCATATTCTAGCTCCACTCCCTGGGGATGAAGGTTCGCTCATGGATACTATGCAGGAGTTGGTCGCCACCCTCAGCACGAACTTGGATGCTGCTGGAGCAGAGCTTCAGGAGGTCAAGAGGAAGCTGCAGAAGATGCTCCGAGAGAAGTCCATTCTGGAGGCTCAGCTGAGAGGAGATCAAGAGTTGCCCCTGGAGTATGACAGCGACGAGATAGTCGAGTACCTTGCGGAGTCACCTCCTCGCAAGCGTGTTCACTATGGAGAGCCCGGCTACCACACCCGCTACCGCTAGAGATTCTAGGCATAGGAGTTAAGTTAGGAGTGTTCTTTTTCTTTGAGTCCTTTTGTAAACGTTAGTTCGATCGGTCTTATTAGTATGTTTGGTCTTAGTTTTGGTTGGAGTGCTTGGTTTTGTGATAATGGCATGATTTGGATCTTTGTAATGATTGTGATATAGTGTGGAGTGATGACCACAATTATATCCAAATTAATAAAGATAGATAGTTTAGTAAAGTTTGGGGTTGTCTAATCTATCCTTTGTCTCTACTTTACCCTTACTTCTATCTATCTCCATGATTAACTTCATGAGTCTTACCTTTTCTAACCGATCAGATGGTGAACACCAGGTCCGGATCAGGGGTTGATCAGCCAGCAATACCACGTGCGGGAATGAGCAACAACACCACTCCCGACCCTCAACACAGGCAACAGCACCAGGCACCACCAGTAGGGATGGAGCAGTTTCTCGCCGCCCAGACTCAGCTGCTGACCAACATGGCGAACACCGTCGCCAACATGTAGGCTCAAATGAATCAAGCACCACCACCACCTCCACCGCCAACTAGAGACAGGCACAGGGAGTTCATGAGTCACAAGCCTCCCACATTCTCTCACTCACCGGATCCACTTCAAGCTGATGACTGGATCAAGATAGTGGAGAAGATGCTCAACATCGCCCAGTGCACCGACAGGGAGAAGGTCCTTTACACCTCAGTCAAACTGGAAGGGACCGCCGTAGATTGGTGGGATGCTTACATAGCAGCTCATGACAACCCCGACACCATCAATTGGCAGGAGTTCAGAAGCAAGTTCAGGGAGCAGCACATACCCAAGGGCCTGATGAAGCTCAAGAAACAAGAGTTCCTTGCATTAAAACAAGGAACAATGTCCGTGAGTGAGTATCAGGACAAGTTCATCCAACTGTCTCATTACACCCCTGCAGATGTCGCAGATGATGAGGAGAAGCAGGATCACTTCAGGGAGGGTCTGATTGGTCCTATCAAGTATCAATTAATGGTGCATACTTTTGACAGTTTCCAGAAGATGGTGGACAATGCCATCATGGTGGAGCATGCTCGCAAGGAGATGGGTGTGACACCTAGGTAATTAGCATGGTCACACCCTAGAGTTTTGATATGCTTTTATGTCCAAAGTATGGCAAAGGTGTGCTTCATATGTGCAATGTTGAAGAAAAAGTGGTATTTATGTAATTAAATTTAACTAGAGGTCCTTTTATGCAAAATGGGTGGAAATAGAGGGAAAAGTTTAAAAGTATGAGGGTTGTTTTGTAAAAGATGGTATCTGTGGTTAAATTGCGAAAATTTGGAAAATTACCCTTGGGTATATATGTAAAAGTAATTTTATCCATAGCACTTATATAAAGTTTGAAAATATTACTAAGTCCAAAATATCTTCAAAACTGTTGCTCAACTACAGATGAACCTTAAAGGGAAGTTGTAGAGTTTGAAAAACTATGCACTTTTGCTTTTTGGACCATCTCCATTTGAGCACTGGTTTAAAAGTTGCAAGTTCTTTACAGTGAGGTCCCTGCTTTTCTTTGATATTGCAAATCAGTCCCTAGCTCAATTCTTACCCCCTTCTTCTTCCTGGCGTCTCTGCTCTCTGCTCTGCCTTCTGGTTCCTCCCGCCGCCGGTGCAGTACCCCGTTCCTGGCCGCCGCCGGCCACCTCCTGGTCTCCCCCGCCCACGCGTCACTTCCCTGCCTCTCCACCGCGCTACCCTTCCCTCGCTGGCGCCTTGCCCGTGTGCCACGACGCCTGTAGTCCTGCAAGCGCCGCTCGCCGGCGTCTCTGCCGCCGCCGCAATTTTCTCACAGGCTCGCCTTATCCCTCCCTCTCTTCTGCTCAGTAGCACCAGCAACTCCAAGCCACTTCGTTTACCTCGCTAATTCGCTTGCCAAACCCCTGTCCTCGGCCCGTTTTCCCCTCTCTTCTTCCTTGCATCACCGGAGCCCGCCCGCACCCCTCGCCGGCGTCCACCGCAATCGCTTCACCCCGCCCAAATCCCGCTGACTCAGAGCTTCCCCACCTCCTCCCCTTGCCCCACAACTTGATCCAGTCCAGCCCCGGCCATCCCCCTTGCCGGATTTGCTCCACCCCAAGCCGCCCCTCCATTGGCGCCGCCGAGCTCGGCCTTGCCGTCGACAGCCCGCACCGCCGCCTCTTCGTACAATCCAAGTATGGGAATTGCTTCTCCTTTGCCCATTGGTGCTCGTGCGCGCGCTATTTCCCCGCGTTCGCCGGCCCTTCGCCGGGAATGACGGCGTGTGGCCACGGCCGCCGCATCTCTCTGTCGGTCCCTCAGTTCCCCTGTTGTCTACTATACGCGTGCACCCTCACAGCGTCCCTCGAGTCACATAGACCCTGCTCGACCGGCTCCTCCCCACCGGTGACCTCACCGCCGGCGAGAATGCGCCGGAGGTTGAGCAGCCGAGTGATGTCCAGACGGGCAGGGGCGTATTCGTGAGAAGAAGACTTTTTTCAGGGACCCGAGCGCATAATATCCGGACCCCCCCCTCTTGTGCTTTTATTATTTCATGTGTGTGCATGTTCTGTCTTGTAAAATTCATAGCAATTCACAGAAAATTTCAAAAATGGCAAAACTAGTTTTGTTAGAAACTAGATTTCAAACTCTATAACTTCTGTTAATGAAGTTTAATTTGAAACAAAATACTTTTACCTCTATTTTAAACCTAAGAGTAAGGGGTAGTTTATGCTTAACCTTGAGATTTCATGCTTTGTTGCTTATGAAGTTTGGCATGAATGTTCTATAAACTCTAAGTAACTTTGTGCAAAGTTTCAAATCCAAATTTGATTTAAAATTAACTTCTTTTAATTTGAATTTTCAAATTTGAAATTTAACTAAACTTGTTGTATAACCCTTTCTAATTAAGATCAATTGTCTTTCTCTAATGTGATATTATTTGATGTTTAATGTATAATCAAATTTCCAAAACCTATGATCTTTTATTTTAAGTTTTGAATTTGTTTTGGTTCATTTCAAATTCAAATTTAAATATTTTAGTACTTGTTTGCAACAAACTCAGCAATGTCTTTATGATTCTTTTATAAATAGTGTTTCAAACCTAAACTCTCTTTATTTTATGAATTCTTGTGTGTTAATTGGATGAGTTATAACATTTGAAATGTGAAATCTTAAATTTAAATTTCACCTTATTTAATTTGTTGCATCTCATGTAGAATCAACGACGCTCGACGACGGGGACTATGAGTTGGTCTTAGGACAAGACCAAGGCTTTTTAGAAGACCCAGCGCAAGTCATCGAAGAACTAACTGAAGCCCCGAACCCAAGTTCGGAAGCCTCTAACACTCCTGCCCCTAACTCCACTCAAGAAGGCAAGCCCCGGACATATCCCACTACTTTATTTACACTGCAATCTATGTCTATCTATCTATACTTGTGCATTAAGTCTAGGAGTTGTACTGAAACCCTAGATGCATGAATCCTAGGAATCCAATGTAATGCTCCCGAGTCCTTATCGGATAGATGCTCCGCTAATAGGACCGGTAAAAGTTGGGTGATTTCCTGTCACTCGCGCGATATAGAAGTTGCATGTTTACATTTCTGCAACCACTATAAGGATGACGGATAGGGTCATGTGTTGTACCATGATCTGAGGTTTTACCCTGTCTATTTTGATAAAAGCTGATAAGGTTGATATGTGTGGTAGTGGTGGCTAAGTGTTTGAACGGTACTAGCCACATGCCGCGAAATATGGTAAAGCGGTAAGCCTAGTAACCAATCGGCCCGGTAAGTGGACATACTCCCACCACTCGATCTCATATTATGTTCACACGCACCGACCTGTGGGAGTACGTTCTGCATGGCAGACAGGAGGTTTTGTAGTCACGCTACAGACGTATGTCCTGCACGAGTGATGTGCGTACGGTCCTGCAAGTTGCTTGTGGTGGCCTGTCCACGAGTCGGAAAGAAAGGCAAACGGTTGCTTCGGAACAACTTGTGGATGTTCCAAGCGTGTGTGTTAGGTTTACCTTGCAAGGTTGAATCTCGATTCAGGAATCGTCCGCCTCTCACGATGCATGAGACTGCTTATCCCTTCTGCCACATTGAGTAAAAAGTGTAATTGTTGATGAGATAATCTTGATGGATGATAATATCTATCATGCTTGTTTAGTATAGGTGCTAACCTAGAATGGCTAATCAAGCTAGAATCTGAAAGCTAAAACTTGAAATTAGGCTATACTCTTAGTCGCTTTTCGGCTAAAAATGAGCCCAGAGCCTCTACAATACCTTCATAAGTCTAGTTATGGGCTAAAGTATACCCAATTCCGGGTAAGCCTTGCTGAGTATTAGAATACTCAGTCTTGCCAATATCTGTTTCAGGTATGACCTTCGAAAATCCCAAGGACAACCTTGTATGGCCAACGTCCGTTCCTTTTGGCTGGTCCGTGGAGTGGGACCTGTCCCCGGCCGGCAGTGACCCTCCAGAGTGACACCAGGCCCTGGGCTAAGCTTGGTGTTCGCCTTCGCGACGTGTGTAGTCGCGTAAAACTTTTTCTTCCGCTGTGAGTTTGGACAAGCTGTTATGCTTGTCAGTTTGAACATGGGTTGTATAAATTTACTTTTCTATGAACTCGGTTTGTAATAATGTATGTATGGCTATAAATTAAAAGTTGATGAGCTATTCTGTAATGTGAACTCGCCGTCGTGCGAGGTAAACATGCTTCGATCCTGTTGAACCGTGGTTGTATCGGGCGGAGACCCGACAGACCAAGGGATTGTTCCGTTTGAAGTACGTTGAGCTGACTGCAGTTGTACGGCGATCATTAGCGCACTTGAGCCGGAATAATTCAGGTGGTTCTGCCACAATGGGTGAGCAGAAGAGAAAGTACGAGTCATCGACGCAGTCCAGCAACAATGCACGTCCTCGCTTCAACCCCCCGCAAGGCACACCGCTCCCCACAGGAGGACAGGGAGTCAATTACTAGCAGAACCAATACCAGCGTCCCAACCAGCAGAGTTAGCAGGAGCAGACGTAGCGGGTTGGTCAGTTTGCACCACATCCCAATTTCCCCCAGAATCGTCAGAATACTCCTACTGGGACGCCGGTGAGAAGCAATAACCCTGTTCCCACTGGAGATAATACATGCTTTAGGTGTGGTGGGCCGGGGCATTATGCCAATGGGTGTCCTTAGAAAAATACCCAGAATCCTCCCAGCCAGTTTAACAACAGTGGACAGAGGCAGACTCCGTAGCAGCAGCAACAGCCGAGAAACAACACGCAGACGCCCCAGAGCAACAAGGGTCAGCAAAACTACGTCCGCGGACGTGTGAATCATGTGGCCACGGAGACCGCTCAGGAGGCTCAGGACGTTGTGTTCGGTATGTTCCTAGTCAACTCTGCCCCTGCATCAATTTTGTTTGATTCCGGTGCATCGCATTCTTTTATTTCTGCTCAGTTTGTTGCAAACATGGCAATCTCGTGCATTCTATGTCAAACCACATGCTAGTTAGTTCACCTAGAGGAAATATGAGGGCCATGTATCAGTGTCTTGGAGTCAGTTTCAAAGTTGTGGGCAGAGAATTTTGTGCCAATTTTATAATGCTGGAATCCAAGGGAATAGACATCATACTTGGGATGGGATGGCTGAGCAAGGTTGACACAGTTATTCAGTGTGCCAAAAGGTCAGTGATCCTCACAAGCCCAGAAGGTGAACGATTCGAGTTCGTTGCAACACTTCCATCGGTAGCAGACTGTGCAGTGAATCAACTGAAGACAGGCTTGATTGAGGATATTAGAGTAGTGTGTGAATACCCAGATATCTTCCCCGATGATTTGCCAGGTATGCCACCTGAACGTGATATTGAATTTATCATAGATCTTTTACCTGGTACTGCACCTATTGCTAAGAGGCCATATAGAATATCAGTCGGTGAATTAGAGGAACTTAAGAAACAACTAAAAGAATTGCTAGATAAGGGGTACATTCATCCTAGCTCTTCATCTTGGGGAGCAGCTGTGATCTTCATCGAAAAGAAAGACGGTACACGGTGTATGTGTGTTGATTATAGAGCCTTGAATGAGGTTACCATCAAGAACAAGTACCCGTTGCCTCGTATTGAAGATTTGTTTGATTAGTTGAAGGGGGCTAAGGTATTTTCCAAGATTGATTTGAGGTCAGGGTATCATCAGCTGAGGATACGACCCACGAATATTGCCAAGAGAGCATTCACTACCAGATATGGGCTATATGAATATACGGTGATGTCATTCGGGCTGACTAATGCTCCAGCTTACTTTATGTATCTGATGAATAAGGTGTTCATGGAGTATCTTGACAAGTTTGTGGTGGTATTCATTGATGATATTCTGGTGTACTCTAAGAATGAAGAGGAGCACGAGGGACATTTAAGGCTTGTTCTGTAGAAACTCAGGGAAAATCAGCTGTATGCCAAGTTCAGTATGTGTGAATTCTGGTTGAATGAGGTCTCATTTCTGGGTCATGTCATCACAGATGGAGGTATTGCAGTGGATACAGGGAAGGTAAAAGATGTCTTGAAATGGGAGCTGCCAACGACAGTTTCGGAAATCCGGAGTTTCCTAGGACTCGCGGGATACTACAGGAGGTTTATTGATGGCTTCTCTGAGATAGTGAAACCCCTTATATCACTACTAGAGAAGGCCAAGAAATTTGTATGGTCAGAGGCATGTCAGAACAGTATCGAGGAGTTGAAAAAGAGGTTGACAACTGCACCAGTGTTGGCTATGCCTGATATTTACAAAAGTTTCAACATTTACTGCGACGCATCTAAGCAAGGTCTTAGCTGTGTATTGATGCAAGAGGGACACATGATTGCATATGCATCTCGTCAATTGAGGAAGCATGAGCAGAACTACCCCACGCATGATCTGGAGTTGGCAGCAGTGGTACATGCTCTGAAAATATGGAGGCACTATTTGTTGGGTCATCGATGCCAGATATACACTGATCATAAGAGTCTGAAGTACATTTTCACTCAGTATGACCTCAATTTAAGGCAGCGAAGATGGTTAGAGCTTATCAAGGATTATGATCTGGAGATACACTACCATCCAGGGAAGGGAAATATGGTTGTGTTGTCGGTCAAAACCCACCGGCAAACAGCGACAGGCAACACGAGGAGCCGGGAGGCTTCCGGGACTGCTGGTGGGCCCCGGTCCCACGGTCAATGGCCCAAGAATCCGGCACACGCCCTGGCTTGGTGAAGTGCTAGGCGTGCCACCTGACCTATACCTGATCAGGAAGGTGTAGAAGTCGTTTGTCAGCTATCTTCCTGTATGCACAGACATGTTAAACATTAGTCCGAGCCGTGATCGGCTCTTACAATGACTCCCAAGATCAGCTAAAGAAGCCGACGAAGTCACTGTACTAGGTTGGACCTGTCTTCATACCAGATTGTACCTTCGGGTACTTTATCAGAATCGGCTAAAAGAAGCCGATTGCTATGTTTATCAGATAAGATCTACTAAACACATAAACGTTCACACGAGTCTGATAGAAAGGATAGGAACATGCTCTGTAATTACCAAGCTAATTCAATCTGCGACGGTAAAAGCTTTCACCATATAACTGGAACATCCTACGCGTGGTTAAGCCTAACAAACATGAAAGATAACAATATGCTAACCCAAAAAGAGGCCTAAAAACCAACTAACAAGTCGATTCCCGGAACAATCCCTTGTCAGGTTATCATAAGGCACCAAACATGCAGCCGGAACATTTAACCCGTTTGAAGGGCCTAATCATACAGATGTTAAACCAATTCTTTGTAACACAAAGAACTACCATAATAGATTAGATCTACTAAGTAATAACAGAGCAAGTCACTGCCCCTGCTTCCGGGATCGAACACAAGGACAGCTAAACGATTACAAGCAACAAGCAAAGCATGAATTTACTATTCAAAATCATTGCAGCATTGTGATCGTTTAAGATAACTAGTGCTACTCGCCATCAAAAATGCTTTAGTACAAGCAACACAAAGATAAACAGATAAACGCGACGCTGCTCCGACCATGCAAGACATGATCAGAGCAGAATGTCGATTACCTGGAGAAAAACCCTTGAAAGGGGTGGCGATGCGCCGAGAGTTTGTTGTAGATGATTGATTGATATTTTATTGAATCTCACGATACATATTTATAGTCCGGAGACTTAACCTTTCTAACTAATCCTAGCTGATTATGATACAATCTCTAACTTACTATATTTAAACTATCCTTAGATACACGGCCATCCTGGCCCTTGACACATTCTCTCAGGAGCTGATTCACAAACCATTATGATGATTTCCTTCAGCCCGTACTGCTCTCGGCCCATCCTTTAGCCCAGTCAAATTATGGCGATAAAAATGGCAATGATAATTTCAAAACCATTGCTTCTTCGACTTCTCGGACTCGTGTACGCATACACTGCTCCCAATGCCGTCAGACGCGGCCCTTCGACTTCCAAGGCCTGTACACACGCATCGCCTTCCAATCTCATTGGGCGCGACCCTTCTTCTTCTCCCTAAAGAAATGTGATAATGCCGCTTCGCCTTCCATCTCTGCCTTTATAAACCGGCATCAGCGAATTTGTCTTTATCCATCTTCTTTCCCCGTGCATTAGTCGTATTAGCACACTCTGCATCCCCCGACAATGGCTTCCTTTTCTTCTGTTTCCTCTAATTCCCCTTTGTCTTCTTCCATAATCTCCATTACTTCTCCTGACTCCAACACCTCCCGAGAGGCGACGCCGGAGTTTGATCCAATAGCTTCGTATGAAGATCTCGCTCCTCTGCATTGGGACGCAGAGGAGTGGGACTACAACACCTGGTCAGAGGATGACGAGCCCCTGACCGACGATGAAGACCTCCAGATTCTCCTTCATGGGGACCTGGGCGAAGATGACGACAAAGAGTCCTGGGATGATGATTCCTTCTCTTTCTCAGAAGAAGAAGCCCAGGAAACTTCCACCGACAATGACTCAGTAGTAGGAGGGTTCTTGCGTGATGTTGGTCTTGATTAAGTCCCCGATAGAATGCCCCAACTTGCGCAGCACTGAGTACGACATTATATCGACTGCTGCTCCTGTATCGACTAGCATCCTGCTGACGGGTTGGCCGTTGATGTACCCTTTGATATATAAAGCTTTCAGGTGCCTGTAATTCTTTTCTCGGGGTTTCTCGAATATAACTGGTCGTGGCCCCAAGTCAAGCTGAGCCACTAGCACCTCCTCACGGCCTGGTGCATGGAACTCTGCAGGGAGAACAAACACCATGCATGCATCAGCCGATGTGTTCACATCGGCTTTCGACTTTTTGGGCCGCCATACCTTCTTGGAGGAACCCTCTACTTTTTGAGGATTGTGAACCTTTTCTGCCAAATCTGGCCACGCCTTCCTTAATGTTTCCAAGTATTGGGCCTCGGCTTCTTCCAGGTTGCGCAGCCGCTGCACCCTCCGCTTCTAGGACCGGTTGAGCCCATCGGGACACCAGCGTGGCCGGTGATACTTGTCCTCCTCATCTTCTGGATGTCCTACCGCACATGTCGACTTGTCTTGTTCTCGGCGAGATTGCCCTGGTCCCAAGCGCTGAAAAACTGAGGCGCTTCTCGTACCTTGCTTCTGAGAGTTGTATTCTAGGCAATCTTCAAGGGTAGGTAGTCTTTTCATACCAGAATCCTAGCAGTACATGAAGAATGGGCAATTCCAATGATCCCGTGTATCCTCTCGCCTCCTGAGGCGTTTATCAGTGCATTGTTCGTACTCTTCTTCTTCAGTTTCGTGTTGGAGATGCTGCTGATACTGATACTGATACTGGTACTTCCTCAGAAGATGAGAAGAAACTGGCTGCTGGTTCCTGACATGCCTCACCTGTTCTTCGGTGATATAATCCCTTTCCTCTTTTTGGGGCCGATCGCGGGAATCGGCCTCTTGCCTCCTTGATTTTTTACGGGATGTATGTCCTGCCATGTTAATACCAAGCGTGAAATCAAGCCGCCGACACGTTGATCGATCGTACCCTTCCACCATATTTACATTTGGGAATGGCTGAGTATCAACCTTCATGGCATACTGCCCCAAAATTAATCAGCCTTGCTCAATGGCCGATTGTATCTGTCGCCGGAGTTCTTTGCAGTCGCTAGTACCGTGGGTGAAAGAATTATGCCACTTGCAGTATAATCTCCCCTGAAGCTCCTGGGCTGTTGGGATCTTGAAACCTTCAGGGAACTTCACCTGCTTTTCCTTCAAGAGCAAGTTGAATATCTGCTCGACTTTACTTACATCAAAATCAAAGCCTTTTAGAGGACCTCGTTGCTTCACCCACTTGCAGGGCACAGGCTTTGCCCCCCGTGCCCACCCCACGACTGCAATCTCTGGGTCATCTTCAAAGTCTTCAGAGTCTTCAGCGTCAATCATTACCACCTGACGCTTGAACTTGTCTTGGTACAACTCTGGATGGCGTTGCTCGTATACTGTCATCTTTTGTACCAGATGTGCCAGAGAGTTGAACTCCAGCTGGAAAACCAAATCCCTGACTGGTTTTACCAATCCCAAGATTGCTAATTCAACAGCTTCTTTCTCTAAAACTCAAATCGAATAGCATCGATTCTTGACTTCTCTGAAACGCTGAATGTACTCCGCCACTGTTTCTCCTCGTTTCTGGTGGACCTATGCCAAATCAGCAATCCCAGCTTCTGCAGCTTCTGAATGATATTGTATATGGAACTGTTCCTCTAGCTGCTTCCAAATGTGGATAGAATCAGGACCCAATGATGTGTACCATCCAAAAGCTGGCCCTGTAAGAGACTGCAAGAAAAACCTTACTCGCAATGGATCTGACTCCGAAATCATTCCCAACTGCACTAAATATCAGCTTACATGTTCTATTGAGCTAGATCCTTCAGCTCCTCTGAATTTGGTGAACTCAAGTAGCTGATACTTGGGCGGCAGAGGAATCAAGTCGAAGTCACTTGGATACGGCTTAGTGTAGCCGATCGCTCGCCTTCTTGGGAGGATGCCAAATTGATCTCTCAAAATCCACAGAATGAATTCCTGGGGCCGAGTGCGTACCTTCATGACTCGGCCTCATCGCATAAGTAGCCAGCCATGCCTGTTTGTCGGCATAGACTACAGATCTTCCTCCAGTTGCTCTCTGCGGGAATTGTGCCTGGTGACCGCCATTTGGTATATATGCACAAATGTATCCATGCGACACCTCCTTGGGGGGTTCGCTGAAGAATTGGTGATCAGCAGGGTCATCTCCCTCCTTGTATATGACATATGCTAGAGAATTCTATTGCTCTGGGGCAGCAAATGCATAAGACACTGTGGCCTGGTTTGAGAGGGCAACTCCCCTCTGTGACTCCCTAAAGCAGGTCCTGTTGGAGAGTACTGGTGTTTCATAATTTCCTGCACTACGCGTAGTGTCAGACCCGGGGCCACCGGGCTGGGCACGTTACGTAGTTTAAGAGATTAAGCCCGTCTTATCTCTTATTCATTTTGTTTATCTCTTGTTTATCCCGTTTAAATAGGAGATAGAGCTAACCAACACGGAGAGGATCTACTCGAGATATGCTCTGGTATGATCCCTCGACGCGGGTTGGTTAGCATCTTTGTAACTCTGGCCTCTCGGATATATAAGGGAGGTCAGGGACCCCTCTCAAAAACAGAAGATCATTAGGTCATTATACACCAAAGGGAATACAAACCACCATACAGGACGTAGGGTGTTACGCTCCGTGCGGCCCGAACCTGTCTAAAAGTATTGTGTTCCTTGCACCTTCGAGTTCCTGATTTCGGCGTCTCCTCACCCAAAACTTACCACCTTGGGTATATCCCTCAGTGGCCAGTTGGTTAAACACCGACAGCTGGCACGCCAGGTAGGGGAGCGCATCGAAGATCCACCGGCGAGCTCGATGGCATCTTTCAATTTCATCAGGTCAGTTCCCTCTCAGGGTACGACGTTCGTTTTTGGCTCGTGGGTTTGCATCGCAAATGGTGCGGGCAACTTTCGGCGATTCCTCGTCGACATGACGTCGAAAACTATCGCTGCGGATCCCCGCAGTGGCCTCGACAAGTTCGTCGACGAGCTCGACAACTTGCTGCTCCATGCTTTCGCGGCACAGATCAAGATGGAATCTGTTCCAAGCTCGACTTCTTCTGGTGTCGCGACAACTTCCCCTGGTTCGGACTCGTTCCAATCTAGGGATTCGCATGGTCGGACTCAACCCGGCTTGTGCGAACCGGCCACTGATCTTCAGGAGGCCAACGCATCTGGATCCCTCTCCATGTTAGAGAAGGATCTGGACCTGCTGCTCCGGGATGGAAATCCTGAAGCCACCGCGTGTCGGGAGGCCTCGGGTTGTTCTGGTCCCGGTGATTTGGTGATCACCTCCTTGCCGAAGGGGCATATTGTGCATTGGAGGGGCATGATGGTCTCCAATCTACTCGAGGTAGAGAGCCGGCTTGTGGCTCACCTCGAGCCATTGCCCTTCCAAGAGGGCAGGCCATTGGCCACCGCGGCGGAGGGGTCGATAGAGCTAGTCGACGAAAGTTCTCATGAGCTTTCCTCCTGCCAGGTGCTAATGGCCGAAGAAGGCGAGGACGGTGGGGACTTTCTCATCGACAACTTTGAGGCGATCTCTGAAGATGAGATCATGGCCAACGCCGGTAACGAGAGCGATGCTGATCGTGAGGCGTGGAGGGCTAGGAATAGGGCCCGCGCAATCCGGTGGAGGAGAGCCAACGAGCGAAGGCGATCTATGCATCGCGAGCTCGACCCTGAGTTTGCCGCCACAAGCGAGCGGGGCTTCAGGACTCCAGTGGCCAACATCGCCAGGGTCACGGCCATCCTCGAGCGCAGCCACGACCCGGAGGTACGTCAAGCACTCCTCTATGCGCAGAGGGCTTGGATCCAGCTAGATCAACACAATCCGGCATCCATCATCCGGGAAGAGTGCGTGGACGAGAGTCGAAGCCAGGCTCGTAGTTGAACGGCTGGTGGTCGTCCTCAACACCAGATCAGCAACGACAATGCACGTGGGAGCCAGGCCCCTGCCGGGAGGCAACAACCACCGCAAGGGGGTCATCTGCGACAGGCTAGTCGACGACCTCCTCCGGAGGACTTGCGCCAGCACATCAATGAAGGTCGCGACGCGCGCACCGTGATCTCCTCCAGACGCAAGACCCACGAAGAAGTCGAAGCTGAAGGTACTGACTATAGCGATCGATTTCCTGCTTTCTCTGCTCGTTTTAGCAGCTACAAGTACCCAGAGGGTTTCAAGCTGATCGGCATCACCAAGTACGACGGCAAGCAGGCTCCCCAACAGTGGCTCCGCTGCTACTCTACGACCATTGAGGTTGCAGGGGGCTCGAACATCACCAAAGTCGTTTACTTCCCGATGGCTTTGGATCCTGCACCGCTCACTTGGCTGGAAAGCCTCGGCAGCAACTCCATCAACTCCTGGGAACGACTCAAGAAGGTCTTCATCGACAATTTCCAGGGAGCGATTACCCGTGCAGGTACTCGACACGATCTTGCCCAGTGCAAGCAAGAACACAATGAGCTTCTGCGGTCCTACACGCGTCGCTTCTTCGATGTCCGCGCCACTATTGCGAACATCTCGGAGGAGGACATCATCGACTGCTTCTACAACGGCATCACCGACCCGGGCATCTACAAGGACTTCGGGCGGAACAGGCCGAAAACTGTTGCGGGCCTTCGTGATATGATGCACGATTGGTCCGAGCAGGAGGAGAAAATGCGGGAGCGGTTCCCGCGGCGCCAAGATAGCAATCTGCGGCGCCCAAACAACAACCGCAGCGACAAAGGCCAGCGGGACTTTTCGGGGCCACCCCGGAAACGAAAGCCAGATGATGTCATTGCGGCTATCGATCGTCCTTCGCAGGGCAAGAAGTCGACAACTCAGGAGGAATTCGAGAAGCTCCTGCAGAAGAAGTGCCCGTGGCACCCGGGCGCCAACCACACCGCCATCGACTGCTACCACCTTCGGAGGACGTTCAGCAACTCTGGCGGCGGCAAGAAGCCTGCTGACAAAGAACCCGAGGATGATGATCAGGAGGATCACGGGCGTAACCCGAAATTTCAGGATGCGTCCAAGGTGGTCAATGTCATCTTCGGGGGCGACGAGGATTTCTGTTCCAGGCGGGATCAGAAGCTGCTCCTCCGAGAGATTTTGTCCATCGAGCCGGCGGTACCACGACCACTACGCTGGTCGGAGGTCCCCATCTCCTTCTCTCGTGATGACCAGTGGACGAGCTTTTTCGAGCCAGGTAAGTTCCCCTTTGTCCTGGATCCTGTGGTGGCGGAGGTCAAGCTTACCAAGGTCCTCATCGATGGCGGGAGCGGGCTCAATCTCATCTTCGTCAGCACTTTGAAGAAGATGGGCCTGGATTTCAAGGATATGCTAGTTCCCAGCAAGTCCCCCTTTTACGGCATCGTTCCAGGTAATGCGGCGCACCCGCTTGGTACGGTGGTCCTCACAGTCACCTTCGGCACGCGGGAGAATTATCGTACTGAATTCATCAAGTTCGAGGTGGCTACTTTTGACTCTTCTTACCATGCAATACTGGGTCGTCCGGCACTTGCCAAGTTCATGGCAGTGCCGCATTATGTTTATCTGCTTCTTAAGATGCCAGGACTCGGTGGAGTGCTCACCCTCCGCGGCGACTTGAAGAAGTCGTACGATTGCAATCAGGAGGCGATCCAGTACGCTTCGACTACTCGCGTGCCAGATGCTTCGAAGAAGTACTTGCGGCCGCGCAGCAGCTCTCCCAGACCGGGCTAGAGATTCCTTCCAAGAAGGCCAACAAGTCGAACATCCAGTCGACTGACGATGTGGCCCTCAAGATGATCCAGCTCCAGGAGGGAGATTCATCCAAGACCGCCGTCATCGGTGCGGGCTTGGGTGACAAATAGGAACTCGTGCTCGTCAGCTTTCTTCGGGCTAACCGAGACATATTCGCATGGAAACCAGCGGATATGCCAGGGGTGACCAGGGAGTTGATCGAGCATGCTTTGAATGTACACCCGAAGGCTACGCCTAAGAAGCAACGCCTGCGGAGGTTTGCCCACGACAAGCGTGAGGCCATTAAATGGGAGATCGCTAAACTTCTCACGGCTGGATTCATTAAAGAAGTAATCCATCCAGAGTGGGTAGCGAATCCCGTCCTTGTAAAGAAAAAGAACAATGAATGGAGAATGTGTGTCGACTACACCGATCTCAACAAGCATTGCCCAAAAGATCATTTTGGGCTGCCGCGCATTGACCAAGTCATCGATTCGACGGCTGGTTGTGTCCTTCTTTGTTTTCTTGACTGTTACTCAGGTATCATCAGATTGCACTCAAGGAGGAGGACCAAATCAAGACTGCATTCATCACCCCGTATGGGACTTATGCCTATAAAACAATGTCCTTCGGGTTGAAGAACGCAGGAGCAACATACCAGCGTGCGATCTAGATGTGTTTCGCGGATCAGCTGCACCGGAATGTTGAGGCCTATGTGGATGATGTGGTCATCAAGACCAAGGATTCCGATAACTTGATCGCAGATTTGGAGGAAACATTCAGCAGTCTGCGCAGATTTCGGTGGAAACTCAATCCCACCAAGTGCGTCTTTGGAGTACCCTCAGGGAAATTGCTCGGGTTCATTGTCAGCAACCAGGGCATTGAGGCCAACCCTGTGAAGAGCATGGCCATCACTGATATGGAGGTTCCGACCACAATCAAGGACGTGCAAAAGTTAACAGGTTGTATGGCAGCTCTGAACAGGTTCATCTCCCGGCTCGGGGAGAGAGGACTACCCTTCTTCAAGCTCCTGAAACGTCAGGATAAGTTCCAATGGACGGAGGAGGCTGAGCGGGCTTTGCAAGATCTGAAACATCATCTGCAGTCACCTCCAATCCTCACAGCACCATTGCCAGGGGAGGATCTACTATTTTACATCGCGGCAACAACTCATGTCGTCAGCAGTGCTATTGTAGTCGAGCGAGGCGAAGAAGGCCATGCGTTTGGAGTGCAGAGGCCTGTCTACTTCGTCAGCGAGGTCCTCTCCGAATCCAAGTTACGGTATCCTGCTGTTCAAAAGCTTTTGTATGCAATCTTAATCACATCAAGAAAGCTGCGCCATTACTTCGACGAGTACAAGATCACTGTGATCACGGACTTCCCGCTGGCGGATATTCTTCATAATCAAGATGCCACGGGGCGCATATCCAAGTGGGCAGTGGAACTGGGGGCTTTGTCAATAGACTTCAAGCCACGCACTGCAATCAAGTCACAGGCTCTAGTCGACTTCATGGCTGAATGGAGGGAGAATCAAGTCACAACTCCAGTGGACAAGCCAGAGCACTGGACCATGTATTTTGATGGGTCCCTCAAGCTCGACGGTGGCGCTGCTGGGGTTCTGCTTATTTCTCCACGAGGTGAGCAGTTGAAATATGTCCTTCAGATCCTGTGGGCGGTATCCAACAATGAAGCTGAGTATGAAGCTTTGCTTCACGGGCTTCGTTTGGCGATATCACTAGGGATCAAGCGACTACTTGTATATGGCAACTCTCTTCTTGTTGTTCAGCAGGTCAACAAGGAATGGGACTGCAACAAGGAGACAATGGATGCTTACGTGCAGGAAGTGCGCAAGTTGGAAAGCAAGTTCTCCGGCCTAGAGGTTCATCATGTATTGCGGGAGCACAACGTTGGCGCGGACACCCTGTCTAAACTGGGGTCCACGCGTGCCCAGGTCCCGCCGGGAGTCTTCGTCCAGGAGCTCAAATAGCCATCCATCAAGTCTTCTCTGCAGGTAGCCATCGATGCGGGTCCCCAACAACCTGATCGAGAGGTTATGGTGCTGGAGGAAGACTGGCGAGGGGCTTTTATCGACTTCATTCGAGATCAGCGATTACCAGCAGGAATCGACGCCAGGAGCGCCGAAGCAGCTCGCATCTTGCGAAGAAGCAAAGGTTTCGTCCTGGTCGACGGCAAGCTCTATCGGCGAGGCGCTCGGTCAGGGGTTCTCATGAAGTGCGTCACAAAAGAAGATGGTTGCGACATACTGCAGGAGAAACACGACGGCGTCTGTGGCAACCATGCGGCTTCAAGAACGCTGGTGGGGAAAGCCTACAGAGCCGGTTTCTGGTGGGCCACCGCAGTGACCGACGCGGAGGATCTCGTGCGCAGGTGCCAAAATTGTCAATTCTTCGGCAAACAGACGCATGTTCCAGCTCAGCCTCATCACCATACCGCCGTCTTGGCCTTTTGCTTGTTGGAGTCTTGACATGATCGGGCCCTTCACAACGGCACCAGGCGGCTTTACCCATGTTCTGGTGGCTATCGACAAGTTTACTAAGTGGATCGAGTACAAGCCGATAGCCAAGCTCACACCAGATCGGGTCGTCGAGGTCATCTCAGATATTCTGCATCGTTTCGGCTTCCCCAACTCCATCATCATAGACCTGGGATCAAACTTCATGGTGAACCAGTTCTGGGAGTTCTGCGAGAATGCTTGCATCGAAGTCAAATATGTCTCGGTTGCACACCCAAGGGCCAACGGACAAGTCGAAAGGGCGAACGGCTTGATCATTGACGGCCTCAAGAAGAGACTTTATGAGGAGAATAGCAAGAAGGGAGGCAAATGGGTACATGAGCTACCACATGTCGTCTGGGGGCTTCGGACTCAGCCGTCCAAAGCCACAGGGCAAACACCTTTTTTTCTCGAGTATGGATCCGATGCTATCCTACCAGCCGATATCATGTGGAAGTCTCCAAGGATCGAAATGTACAGTGAAGGCGAGGTGGACGAGGCGCGGCAGTTAGAGCTCGACTCTGTGGAAGAAGCTCGCTGTACCGCCCTTGTTCAGTCAGCCCGGTACCTGCAGGGGATCCGGCGATACCATGATCGCAACATCCGGGAGCGGTCATTCAGCGTCGGTGATCTGGTCTTGCGTCGTATTCAGGACGAGTCTGGCCTACACAAGCTCAATTCAAGGTGGGAGGGCCCGTTCGTCATCAAGCAGGTCACAAGGCCATGGTCTTATCGACTACAACTCCCCGAGGGTCGCGAGGTCCCGAACTCCTGGAATATTCAGAACCTGCGCAAGTTCTACCCTTAGGTCGAGACCTGGTAATCGCCAATTCCCCGGGGGCTCAGAAGACCTTCTTTCCCCGAATCAATTTGGAGGCCATAAGCCACGTGACTCGGGTTGTACATGCCTTCTTACTTCCATGATGGCTAGTATCACGTGCAAACATATATATATATATAAATCAACTTCTTGTCGCGCATGACGCGGGGGCTACGGCCACTGTCATCTCCTTTCGACTTCCGTTTCTGACGGAGCCCTCGGCTCCGACTAACTCCTCGGCATATCGAGTTCCGCCGCGACCTTCGATGGTCGCACGCGACAGCAGTCGCATTTTTTCCAACACAGTTGATCCGTTCGACTGGCTTACACCTAGTATGTTGGAAAGACTCGCATAAAGAGCTACATCGACTACATCCTGAGTGGCTCCACTCAGAACAGTCTTGTTTTTGCCAAAAAAAGAATGGCAAGCTCGCGGCGCGGCCCGCACCTGCTACTTGCAAGCTTGATCCGTCCGCCCGGGTCTTACCTAGCTTACGGAGCACGCTCACAGAAGGAGCGCTCTTCGACTACACTTCGAGTCGCCGTACTCGGGGTAGTCCCTTTTTTTCTGCCCTATGCGCGGCAACCCCGCGATGATGCTCGTGTTCTTTCCTAACAAGTCTAGACCCGCTCGATCGAGTTGTGGCTATTCTGTTAGACGAGTACTAAGTTACCCTTCGGGTCGTTGCACCTAGGGGAACGTCTACTACTTGAGTCTCGTAAGCCTGGATTCCAATTCAGCTCAGACACACAAACAAGTAGAGACGTCAAGTAAAGCATTTCCATAAGAGAATAATTCATTGTTTCATACACCCTAATCCTGCAGTACACTGTGTACAATTTGCTCGGCTACAGGTTGGGCTTCTCGCAGGTACTCCTCGAACCGCTCGTCTGTGCAGTCCGCTGCCATCCCTTGTGCAAAGATGCTCAGCTGCGCGTTCGGCACGAAGGACTTTACATAGGCGAGGGCATTACTCACGCACGCAACTGGAGCTTCGGATAGGAACTTGAGCATTTTCTTCGGGGCTTCGCGGAGTCGCTCCAGCAGGGGCCGCGGGCCTGCTTCGCCTTCTTCTGGCGGATCCACCATGTCCACCAGCTCCTGGGCGCCCCCCGGAGGTCCTCCAGCTCCTTGCACAGCTGCTCGTCCTTCTCGCCCAGCGCTTTGACTTGCTGAAGGCAGTCGACGAACTGACGTTCAGTGTCGCCGATCACCTTCTACAGCCTTTCGACATCATCTGTACAACGATACAGCATATTCTTCATGTCAGTAAGCAGCTCCGCTTTGTGTTTTGTTATTTTCCTAAGCTCTGTGGTAAGGACACTTCAGCATCTAAGGGGAGTTACTGAGGGAAAGTACTCAAGGGAAGCGCGGGCCTACCTTGGTGCGCCTTCTTCTCCGCCTTGAGCTGCTCCTGGTACTCTGCTTGTTGCTCCTTGAGCCGTTGTTGGAGCTCGGAGTTGGCCTCTTCGAGGTTCTTCAGGTCATTCTTGAGCAGCCAGGTCTCTCGAGTTCTTTCTTGCTTCAGTATATCCAGTTCTCGCTGCAGATAGCAGTTCTTTGTGATCTCCTCGGAGATGCGCTTGTCCAGGGCAGCTAATTCTCGCGCGTCACTCACGACCGCGCGGAGTTTCTCCGACTTCTTCTGGGATTTGGTGATTACATGCTGCGCAAAAGGGGGAGAATGAGTCCTAAACAACTCACCAATGCGCACATATGGAACATCACCCGAGTGTTACCATGGAGAAGTCGTATAACTCCTTGAAGGTGCTCTTGAAGGTCTTCAGGTTCTCTGCCGACAGCAGGAGGTCATCCACCAGGTCGGTGGTGATGACGTTCTGGTGCCCTGGCCCGGCCCTCAACACCTCACGGGGACTCCCCGAGGGCCCGGCAGTATCCCGGGACGGCAGCGGCCGGACACCTGCAAGCATACACTGTAGTCAACACATTGTGCCTAGACCTCGGCAACCAGTCGCGGGCAGGTAAGCACGTACCTGTGCCATCGGTAGGAGCGGCACCAGGGACCACGACTTGTTCTTCGCCACCGGGTCCAGCTCCTTCTTCTCGGGGCTCGGGAGGTGGCAAGTCGGGGAGCGCCGCATCTGCCTCAGGGGCCACAACTTGTTCTTCACCACCGGGTCCAGCTCCTTCTTGTCGGGGCTCGGGAGGCGGCAAGTCGGGGAGCGCCACATCTGCCTCAGGGGCCACCTCCGTGGGTTCTGGCCCCCCAGGCGCCGAGGGCTCGGAGGCTGCAGCAGTCGAGGTAGGCTCTGCACCGGAGGGATCAGCGCGGATTGATGGCTCTGGGGCCACTGCAGCCGTGCCTGGCTCCAGTTGCAGTTGTACGGCGCTCGCCGCCCTGATGACATCAAAGACATTGTTATCCAAGTGGGCATGAGCAAGATCTCCAAGCGACAGGAGGACAACTCACAGTGTCGATTTCTTTTTGGCGGCCTTCTTCACCCGCGAGGCCCGTCGAGGAATGCCCGTTGTTGACAGCGAGGCCTGGTCGGCCGATGGAGGGGTCCCCGCCACGGCAATTGTCACCGCAGCAGCGGCAGAGGGGCCTGTTTCCACCCCTTCGGGTTCAATCCCGGGCGGCAGAGCAGGGAGACTGCAAGTGGATACTGTTAGTATTCAGCATCATTGATACTTTGCAACTAGCCAAAACAGCAACTCAGTACCTGGAGGACTCGACTTCTTGGGCCTTGCGTTTGCGCATCTGTCGTTGGCCCTTCGGCACTGGTGGTAGAGCGCCGGCCAACTCCACGGTCTGGTCGGAGGAGTTGTCCCGGCGCGGTTCCCCTTCGGTTCCCTCACTCGCCTGCGAGTCCATGCATTCGGTGGACTCGCTGCTGCCTTGAACCGCAACAAGGCGAGCCGTCTTGGTGGCAACGGCGGCAGCAGGGCGTGGTCCTCCTTTGGCTTCTTCCCCCGCCTGCGAGTCCACGCATTCGGCGGACTCATTGCGGCTTTGAGCCGCAGCAAGGCGAGCCTTCTTGGCTGCCGTGACAGCAGAACGGAGGAGGTGATATGCTCGGGGGAGGTCCGGCTACAGCGGGTAGCTGCAGTACAGCTCCGTGTGTCCCTGCAGCAAGTTCTTCAGTTCAGTTCCGGTGCAGTAGCAGATTTCTTCAGTGAAAGAAGTCGAATACTTACCGGCTTGGGCGGATTTTGCGTGGAGAACAAGGTGGGCACGTACGGCACGGCGTTCACGTCCAGCAGCAACCGCTGAACTCGCTGGAGCGCGACTTCGTCTGGCACCTCCTCTGTGCACATGCGAGAAGGGTCAGCGGGGCCGGTGTACTCGAAGCCCAGGCAACATCGCTGTTAGATGGGTTGGACGCGGTGCTTGTAAAATGATAACATGACGGAGGCGCCGGTCACTCCCTTCTTTTTCTGCGCCTCGATGGCCTCCAGCAGCTCTTGGATTTGAATCATCTCCATGCCATGGGGTTCAAGGTTCCATAACCCCCTCACCACTGGCGGTCTGCTCGACTTGATTGGAAGTTGGGGAGCATGGTTTTCGATGTAAAACCATTGGTTTTTCCACCCAGGAAGGTTTGAGGGGAATTTGTATGACAGGTATTTCTCGCTGGCCTACTGTCGCAGTTGGATGCCGGCGCCCCCTACTACGGCAAGTTTCTTCGTGGTAGGCTGGGGCTTGACGCGGAAGAGGTAGCGGAATAGATCCCAGTGGGGTTCGATTTCGAGGAATGCTTCGTAGAAGTGGATGAAAATGGAAATATGGCAAATGGAATTAGGGTTGAGGTGATGGAGCTCAAGCCCGTAATAATAAAGAAGGCCACGAAAGAAGGAACAAGTGGGGAGGGCCAATCCCCTTTCGGCAAAATGGAAGAATGTGACGATTTCGTCGACATTCTCCATGGGAAAAGGTTCACGGAAAGAGGGGCGCCAGTTGACAAGGTTCTTCTCTTGCAGCAACCCCTCGGAAACCAGTTTTTTCAGATTGTTGAGGGAGCACTTACTGTGTGTCCACTCCGCGGTCGCGCATCCTTCTTCATTTCCTCGATCTCTGATTTCTTGGACGCCATCTCCGATGCGCCGGCCACGAGATGCTCGGGGGCTGCGGGGAGAGGGGCGGGGGGGTCGGAGCGGGAGATTTTTCTTGGGGGAAGGCGGCGGTGCTTGGCTCGGATTGGGGAATTCGGTGGCTTTTGATGGAATGCAGATTGAAAGCGTGGTTTTTTCCTACAGTTATCGCGGGGTTAAATAACCAGCGGGGTGGGGAAAAGTTACTGTTCTGAAGTTCAAGAGTCACTTCCGAGAATATTCCGAATCTGAGGGGTCGTTTGAGGGGTTATTTGGGATGGATATTCGATTAATCATTTTTTCAGGGTTTGTTGGCCTGAAAAAAGCATTTTTTCGAATTACTCATTTAATACCCATCATCTGTACCATCGTTTTGGTAAATTGGCACGTTGTCATTTTTAACCTGCATGCCACGGTTGTTGGATCCTTATCTCCAAATTTTGTGGATTTGGATTCAAGGCTCGGGGGCTGCGGGGTATGTGGCATCGGCTACTTATTTTTCAAATTTCTTTGAAGGATAAAGAGGATTACAAACAAGTGGGACCCTCAGCCTGATTCTCCGATTCAACCTAAGGCTCGGGGGCTACTCCATATGGAGTGCGATTTTTAAATCGCACGCCATAACAGAAATTCGGGGCATGAGCACCTCATAGCTTCGATGCAGCCAAACAAGTACTCGAAGAAGGACTTCAAGACAGATCGTCAGAAGAAGTCGAAGACTGCTTCGAAAGTACTCGATAAGCCTGCAGTACTCAGCTACGAAGAGCTCGGGGGCTTGTCAGACCCGGGGCCACCGAGCTGGGCACGTTACGTAGTTTAAGAGATTAAGCCCGTCTTATCTCTTATTCATTTTGTTTATCTCTTGTTTATCCCGTTTAAATAGGAGATAGAGCTAACCAACACGGAGAGGATCTACTCGAGATATGCTCTGGTATGATCCCTCGACGGGGGTTGGTTAGCATCTTTGTAACTCTGGCCTCTCGGATATATAAGGGAGGTCAGGGACCCCTCTCAAAAACAGAAGATCATTAGGTCATTATACACCAAAGGGAATACAAACCACCATACAGGATGTAGGGTGTTACGCTCCGTGCGGCCCGAACCTGTCTAAAAGTCTTGTGTTCCTTGCACCTTCGAGTTCCTGATCTCGGCGTCTCCTCACCCAAAACTTACCACCTTGGGTATATCCCTCGGTGGGCAGCCGGTTAAACACCGACACGTAGCGCAACGCGCTCAAGGGTATTCACCAAACTCTCAGAATGTCGATGCAATGAGTGAGCCACCATGTAATTAACCTCCTGACGGAGAGCCCAAGTGCGTTCTTCCGTAGGGGTAGATAGATCCACTTCGTCGAGTGCCCCTTCAGATGAAAACCCCTTCCACCTGATGCCGTGGTGACGGGTCCTTTCAAACGAGCTGAGGAGATCGGCCTCAAAAGCAGCCTTTATTTCATCATATTTCTGCTTATGTTCTTCAGGCAACTCCTCATAAGTAATCGGGCTCTCGTTCGGCATCTTGACAATGGAAGTTGATGAACCCAAAGAAGTTGATGCAGCCGATTACAGCCGATGTAGTCAAAGTAGTCACTGAAGTAGTCGATGTAATCGACGCAGCAGTCGATGTAGTCGACGCAGTAGTCGATGTGTCAAAGCGGTGGTCGATGTGGTCGACGTAGTAGTCGATGTGGTCGATGTAGTCGATGCGTCAACGTAGATGTCCCACCGGGCGTGCCAGAATGTGTTGTCGGTCAAAACCCACCGGCTAGCAGCGACAGGCAACACGAGGAGCCGGGAGGCTTCCGGAACTGCTGGTGGGCCCCGATCCCTCGGTCAACGGCCTAGGAGTCCGACACACGCCCTGGCTTGGTGAAGTGCTAGGCGTGCCACCTGACCTATATCTGATCAGGAAGGTGTAGAAGTCATTTGTCAGCTATCTTCCTGCATGCATAGACATGTTAAACATTAGTCCGAGCCGTGATCGGCTCTTACAATGACTCCCAAGATCAGCTAAAGAAGCCGACGGAGTCACTGTACTAGGTCGGACCTATCTTCATACCAGATTGGACCTTCGGGTACTTTATCAGAATCGGCTAAAAGAAGCCGATTGCTATGTTTATCAGATCGGATCTACTGAACACATAAACGTTCGCACGAGTCCGATAGAAAGGATAGGAACATGCTCTGTAATTACCAAGCTAATTCAATCTGCGATGGTAAAAGCTTTCACCGTATAACCGGAACATCCTACGCGTGGTTAAGCCTAACAAACATGAAAGATAACAATATGCTAACCCAAAAAGAGGCCTAAAAACCAACTAACAAGTCGATTCCCGAAACAATCCCTCGTCAGGTTATCATAAGGCACCAAACATGCAGCCGGAACATTTAACCCGTTCGAAGGCCTAATCATACAGATGTTAAACCAATTCTTTGTAACACAAAGAACTACCATAACAGATTAGATCTACTAAGTAATAACAGAGCAAGGCACTGCCCCTGCGTCCGGGATCGAACACAAGGACAGCTAAATGATTACAAGCAACAAGCAAAGCATGAATTTACTATTCAGAATCGTTGCAGTATTGTGATCGTTTAAGATAACTAGTGCTACTCGCCACCAAAAAGCTTCAGCACGAGCAACACAAATATAAACAGATAAACGCGACGCTGCTCCGACCATGCAAGATATGATCGGAGCAGCATGTCGATTACCTGGAGAAAAACCCTTGAAAGGGGTGGCGATGCGCCGAGAGTTTGTTGTAGATGATTTATTGATATTTTATTGATTCTCACGATACATATTTATAGTCCGGAGACTTAACCTTTCTAACTAATCCTAGCTGATTACGATACAATCTCTAACTTACTATATTTAAACTATCCTTAGATACACGGCCATCCTGGCCCTTGACACGTTCGCTCAGGAGCCGATTCACAAACCATTACGATGATTTCCTTCAGCCCGTACTGCTCTCGGCCCATCCTTTAGCCCAGTCAAATTATGGCGATAACAGGTTGCTGATGCCTTGAGTCGCAAGAGCTATGTGAACGCGACTATGATTAGTCAGATGCTTTGGGAGTTGTACAAGGAATTTGACCGACTCAATCTGGGGTTCGTCACTCATACGGAGGGGATCACTATAGAAGTGGAACTGGAAATACGGAAGGGTCAGCTTGAGGATCCTAAGATTTAGGAGATCAGGGAGATGATAGAAGCAGGCAAGGCACCTGACTTCACTGAGGACGAACAGGGAACGGTGTGGTTCCGCAAGAGGATGTGTGTGCCCGATCTGGATCACCTTCGCGAAAAAATTTTGCAGGAAGCTCATGACTCAGCTTTTTCTATCCATCCTGGCAGTACTAAGATGTATCAGGATTTGAACGAAAGGTATTGGTGGTATGGCATGAAGCGTGACGTTGCTACTCATGTAGCATTGTGTGATGTGTGTCAGAGAGTTAAGGTAGAACATCAGAGACCAGCCGGTTTGTTACAGCCCTTGAAGGTGCCAGAATGGAAATGGGAAGAAATTGGTATGGATTTCATTGTGGGATTACCACGTACACGAGACGGGTATGACTCTATATGGGTTATAGTGGATCGTTTGACCAAGGTGGCACATTTCATCCCGGTAAAGACCACCTATACCGGGGCACGATTAGCAGAGCTATACATATCTCGAATTGTGTGTTTGCATTGGGTACCTAAGAAGATAGTATCAGACAGGGGTACTCAGTTCACGTCTCAATTCTGGCAGAAGTTGCATGAGTCAATGGATACGAAGTTGAATTTCAGCTCTGCTTATCATCCGCAGACTGATGGGCAGACAAAAAGGATGAACCAGGTGTTAGAGGATATGCTCAGAGCTTGTGCATTGAAACATGGAGGTAGTTGGGATAAGAGTTTGCCGTTTGCAGAGTTCTCTTATAACAATAGTTATCAGGCCAGTCTGAAGATGGCACCGTTTGAGGCACTGTATGGTAGGAAATGCAGGACAACATTGTATTGGAGTGAGACAGGTGAAAGTCAGTTATTTGGACTAGAGATCATTAAAGAGGCTGAACGACAGGTGCAAGCTGTCCGTGAGAACTTGAAAGTGGCACAGTCAAGGTAGAAAAGCTATGCAGATACTCGGAGATGGGAGTTGACTTTCGAAGAAGGAGATTACGTGTACCTGAAAGTGTCACCTATCAGAGGCTTGCATAGATTCAAGGTCAAAGGGAAGTTGTCACCATGTTACATCGATCTGTTCAAGATCTTGGAATGGAAAGGCGAGGTGGCTTACCAGCTAGAACTACCGGCGCGACTGTCAGAGGTACACAACGTGTTCCATATATCACAGTTGAAGAAGTGCTTGAGGGTACCAGAGGAACAGTTGCCACTTGAGGAGTTGGATGTGCAGGAAGACTTGACCTACACAGAGCACCCGGTCAAAATCTTGGACACAATGGAAAGAATCACTGGGAGTAAGAGGATCCGGATGTGTAAGGTTCAGTGGAGTCACCATGCAGAGGATGAGGCTACCTGGGAACAAGAGGACGAATTACACGCAGAATTTCCCCAGCTCTTTGCTAGTCCAGCCAAATCTCGAGGACGAGATTCCTTTTAAGGGGGGTAGGTTTGTAACACCTTAAAAATTTAAAGCTGAAACTTAAATAAATTTGGCTAGATTTCTGTAACATTCCTGTAATTAGAAATCTAGACACTAGGTATTAGTAAATTGTAGGAATGTTATGAGTTGTACAGAGAATTAGGGGTGTAATTGTAAATTATGAATTTTATAAGTTCTTATGTGTAATTGTGTAAAAGTACTCTTAAGTGGTAAACCTAAATCATTATACAGAAGAACAGTGCAAAAGTTAAATAAAACATAATTAAAATAGACTTTATTGGAAACTAAGGACCTAAGCGTAATTAACATAAAGGTATAAGGGTTTAATTGTGAAATGGTTAAAAGATAAAAGTAAAACTCAGATTTACGTAAGGGCTAAAGTGTAAAAAGGACTAGTCATGATTACTACAGGAAATCTTGCAAAAAGACCCTAAATAATAAAGCATTTTGCTTGAATTATAACACAAAGTTTATAATTTGAATTGTGTTCAAAAGTTTAAAATAAAACTGTATCCTTTGGGATTTTGAACTTGAACCCTAAAGCATTATTGTAGGGTTTGAAATTCTCTACAACTTTCCTTTAGACATTTTTCTCATTAGGATTTTGTAGCAGTGGGAAATTTTAAGTTTATAGAGGGATCCCTGAACTTTTTGGGAAATTGCAAATGGGTCCTTCTGACTCCTGTATGCTTCGTTTTCCTCTTCCACTGCCGCTTCCACCCTCTGCTCTGCTCCTGCTCCGCCGCTCACCGCCGGTGCCGCGCCCTAGGTTCCACCTGCAGCCTCTGCAAGTATCCACGCGTCGCCCCTTGCTTTCCCCGCCGCTGTTCCCCTCCCTTCCTGGCCTCGCGCGCGCGCCACGATGACCCCGAGCCTTCTCCGGCCGCCACCTCCTCGTCGCTGTGGACAGCCCACCGCCATGCCTTAACTCCCTCTCTCTCGCGCGCAGCAGCATTACCCTCACCCCTACGTTCTATTCCTCCCGTTTCAAAGTCCAATTCCGAGCGCCCAAACCACACTTCGCCGCCGCTGTCCTCTTCCGCTCCGGCCGCGCACGGCACGCCCGTGGGCAGCCCACACCGGACCCTCTCCGCCCCAATCAACACTTGCACAAGCTTCCCCGTTGCTTGCTCGTGCTCGACGACCAACTGTTGTCCTCCAATTTCCACCGGAGCTTTGTTCCCGACGAGCGCCGCCGCCGCCGCCTCAGCCTCATCGTGGACAGCTCGACCCGAGCCTTTCCACGCCAACACGACACCGTAGCCAGCACCACATCATCACCCCGAAGCTCCCTGACCCATTCATTGGCTCTCTAGTCCACTACCCCGCCTCCCCGACGCTCGCCGGCGTTCTTCCTCGCTGCCGCCGCTTCGGTCTCCGTCGCTCACCCCTGATCCAGCATCTATTCATCCAATTGATTGCACGTACACGTTCCCCGTGACTCACTAGTTCTCGTGCGCAGGTCCCTTGCCGACGTTCACCGCCGGAACCTCACCGTCGACGGTGACCCTTCCACCGCCGCCTCGGGTCCTCGTCGAGCTTCACCATTCCGGCCACCCCAGCCCTCGACACGTGGTTGCGCAGAACCCTCGTAAGCTCCTGCACCTTTTCCTGCCCTTAGACCTCGCCGCCGGTGACCACCGTCACCGGAACACGGCCGCCTCCGCTTTGCTCTGCTCTGGTTCACAGCCCAAGGACCTCGGGTTAGAAGATTCAAAAGTTCAGAGAGTTATGTGCACAACCGTAGACTCAAATGAATAGTCCCGAAGGACCCCCTTGTGTAAATAAGGCTGTCAACTTAGAAATTTTGTATTTATTCGAGGAAAATTCATAAAAATACAAACTAAATTTTGCTGGAATCCTTAGTTAAAGATCTACAACTTCACTTAAGAGATAAACTTCAGTTTCTGAATGTTTCATACTTTAATTTAAATGTTAAATTTAATTACTTGTAGACTTAGAAAATGCATAGTAATTCATAGAAAAATGATAAAATTATGAAACCAGTTGTGTTAATTTTCTTTTAACATGTAGAATTTAAGAAAAGTAATTATCCTAGTATTTAAGTACTGTTTTCTTGATATACAAGTTTAATTAGAAGTAATATGTAGTTCACTTTGTATAATTAATATTTATACATTTAAAAAAAAGGCTCCAAAAATCATGAAAATATTTTGGAGTACTGTTCTTTAATAATATAACCTGCTAACAAATTTCCAACCAAGAATTAGGTGTCAAACAAATTGGACATAATTTAATTAGCCCATAATATAATAGTAACTTATAGACACGTAAATAATTAGTGTAAGCAATGAATAAGGCCATTTAATGTAATTGTTAGGAACCACCCCAACCAGTTGCCCCATGTCACTCGTTAGATACTTAACGTAGTTAAGTTTACTAATGTATCTAAGTAAGATAGTTAGTACTCGATAAATGACTGCCCAGTACAGGTTAGTTAGGATATTTATCGAAGTATAATGTTCTTTTATTTGGATTACAACTTTATCGTGAATTAAAATAAAAGTATATGCATTCCATAACTTATAATTGTGCATCTCATGTAGACTCGACCATTCTCGCTGACGGGGATTATCAGCTGATTCCGGAACAAGAAGGAGATTATTCTGAAGACTCCGGGAATCTAGTCGCAGATTTCTGTGAAGCCCCGAACCAAAGTTCGGGAGATATTAGCTTGACTAACCCCAGCCCCACCAACGAAGGCAAGCCCCGGACATAACCCCTACTTTATTACACTGCAACCTATACTGTTTATATATATCTTTATGCATTACGTTCTTAGGAGTTGTTTGGAAACTTAGTTGCATTACCCAGGTACCAATGTATTGAACACTAGAACTTGAGTCCGAATAGCTGCTCTGCTTATAGGACCGGTAGAAGTCGAGTGATTTCCTGTCACTCGCGCGATATAGGAATTGTGATGTTTACATTCCTGTTATCATTATAAGGATGACGAACAGGAGTCTTATGAGGTATCATGGTCAAGATGATACCCCATCTGTATTGATGAATTTTGATAAGGTCGCAGTGTGTGGTAGCGGTGGTTAAGTGTTTGAAAGTACTAGCCACATGCCGTGAAATATGGTAAGCGGCAAGCCTAGTAACCAATCGGCCCGAGGAGTGGACATACCTCCCACCACATGTATTTGCTTCTTTTGGTTACTTTGTTCGACGTGTAGGAGTACGGGTTTTGTAGTCGCGCTACAGACGTACGTCCTGCACTTTGGAAGTGCGTATAGTCCTGCAGTCGCTTGTGGTGGCTCTGATCCACGAGTCGGAATGAAAGGCTAACGGTTGCTTCGGAACAACCCTTTGGTGTTCCAAGCGTGTGAGTTAGGTTTACCTTGCAAGGTTGAATTTCGATTCAGGAATCGTCCGCCTCTCACGATGTATGAGACTGCTTGATCCCTTTACCACATAGAGTAACAAGAGCAACTTTGTGATTATCAAAGATGATGTTTGATTAAAGATTCTACCATGTTTGAATAGTTATAGATGCTTACCTAGAATGGTTAATCCACTAGAACCTGAAAGCTAAAAGTTGAAAATAAGGATCTACTCTTTGTTGCTTTTCAGCTGAAAACTCTACCTAAAGCTAAAAGCCTTCATGAGTCTAGTTATGGGCTAAGGTATACCCAATTCCGGGTAAGTCTTGCTGAGTATTAGTATACTCAGCCTTGCTTTTGTTGATTTAATCCAGGTAATCTCCCTGATGAGCCAGCTTTCATTACACCATGGCCCTACCCCCTACCTGATGGTTGGTCCGTGGAGTGGGATCCGTCCCCGGCCAACACAGAATCCGCCGAGTGATGTCGTGCCAGGGCTAGCATGACATCTGTAATCCGACGTGTACAATGTTTACGCTTTACGAAACTCCGCTGCTTTAACTTAAAACTTTAACCTGTTTTGTAATAATCTCCTCTCAGTAGGAGCTAATGATGTTTTGTATATTTTTATAATATATCTGCTTGTGGTGTAAAATGTAATGGCTTTTATATCTCTGGACTCACCTTCATGTGAGGTACCTTGTTTGATCCTGCGTTCGGTGGTTTATCGGGACGTTACCCGACAGGCCAATAGAGTTATACCGTTTGAAGCACGAGGTAGCCCTCCAGAGAGGACTCGCGTACTTGAGCCGGTGTAATTCAGGTTGGTTCTGCCACAGCTGGTATCAGAGCTAACAAGTGTACCCTGGAGATATAGTTAGCCTTAAAAATAATTTATAGTATAAAATTTGATTAATCAAATATTTGCGAACTACGTTGGATTCGTTAAGGCTTATGTATAGTGCGTAAAGCCCTAGGGTGATCTTATTAAGGGAATTAGAGGTGGCTGTAATATATATGTATATAACTCTAACTTCCAGCATTACTTTTCTGTTGAAATTTAAATTCCTGTACAACCCAACTTTACTTTCTGTAACGACATCTTCGATCGTGTGGTAAGAAGGTAAGGATCCTCAGCCAACTGAGGGAGCTTGGCCTTCCTATCGGTGATGCGAACCGAACGCTGTTTCTCAAGCAGTGGCCTACTTGAGATGCTGCCAATGTACCAACTTCGGTTGACTAAATTGGGAGTATATGGTTCGGCGCAGGGTATGGTGATCGCTATTCATACCCCCGCATCTTGCGGTACCCCAGTGAATACGTTGTTTCGATAACGTATGTTAACGTTGTCTGTACGGCGGTAATTGTACAGATGCTGTTTCTATAGTGAACAGTAATGATTGGGGACGCTTTCATGACATGCTGGCATGAAAGGTTCATTGGATATATATATATGTGCATTGTGGTTTTCTGCAGGTACACTAACCACGATTACAAAACTAGGACGGATAGTGCTTATCGACTAGTTATTAAGGAGAGACGTATGTGTTATGCCACCGAGTCTAACCACGTAAGTCCGAAGATATTCGGCAGTTATTTTTGGTTGTGAGATCGATTAGTACGTGCATGCATAATACACTCATCAACAAAACTTGCTGCATAAGTATTTTGTTATCCATTAAGTAGGAACATGTTGGTATTTTCTTAGTTTGGGTAAATAGCAATCTTTAGCTAAGTCCCTTAAGTATTCATCTGATTTCTAGCCTTTGCTACTATCAGAATCAACTATCTTAATTCATTTACCTTGTGAGCTTTCCGCAGGGTAAATATATCTTATCATTGCATTGTTGTCGCAGATGGCTGCTCCTTCCAATGCCTTTTGGGATCAGGAAGGGCACTTTCACACCAATGGCTTACATTGGGAAGGGTTTCCTCGTCTCTTGTGGGAATCCTTAAGTATGTTTCATTATACAGAGCCTCCTCAATACGATGGGGTGGAATATCGCGAAGAAGGAGTTCCTCGATGCCGGGTTAAGATGATAATTCCTCAGCACCCTTTCCGCTCCTTATGGCCTCCCATAGAAGTGGAAGTGGTTGGATATCGTCTGGTTGATACCCTTGAAACTGCTGCCTTAGAAGCTATCAAACTTTTCTGCAATCAGCATCCAATAGAAGTTGCCGCATATCCTATTGGGTTATTTCCTACCATAGACCCGGGTAATTTGGACTGGGATTTTCGGACAGACCATCTTGGTCATCTGCTAGGAGATCTAGCTGAAGAAACCGTCCGTATTATTACCAGGTTTATGGATGTGCAACATCATTACCAGATGCTACTGCGTCATGGTGTGAGTCAGTTAACGAGTGTGGCTCAAAGCCACTATCGGAATGCTGACCATCAGGTGACCCAAATAGAGGAATTACAAGCTTTGGTGACACAAAAGGATAAAATTATTGCAGCAAGGGATGAAAAAATTCTTCATCGAGAAGATCAGATCAATGAGAGTGATCAT
The DNA here is from genome assembly GCF_002211085.1 of Panicum hallii. NCBI lineage: Eukaryota > Viridiplantae > Streptophyta > Magnoliopsida > Poales > Poaceae > Panicum > Panicum hallii. Next base: position 29,015,500 of record NC_038047.1, read on the forward strand.
ATAATCACTCAGCGCGACACTGTTATTGAGTTCCTACAGGCGCAGATCCATGATCTGATACTTGAGGCTGACGATGCTCAGGCTCACATTGAGGAATTGCAGCAGCAACCAATACTCCCCGCTATACCCATAATGCCTGAAGAAGAAGAAGAAGAAGATCCAGAAGAGATTGAGGGTGTTTCAGAGATTGACTCTGAGCATGGGGATCCTGTTCTCAGCCCCTATCACTCTCCTTCTGGCAGTCAGTCGTCTGTAGGCAACTTCGACGATTTTTAGTTTAGTAAATCGTCGACTTTCGAGATGTAATCCATGGGAATGTAATAACTTAAGTAGTTAGACCTCGTGCCATTTGTTGTAATCGAGATGGCATGCGTAGTGAACTTTCGGATGTGTGAGGTGGACAATCATCAAAATAAGAGTTGTAATATAAATTTCCTGTTTATCATCTTATTCCTTGTCCTTATGATGCTGAAATGAGATGATTGAATGGAGTATGTGCATTGTTTATCTCAATAGCATATCTTCTGAAATTTGGAGTAAGGCTATATGGTTAATAATGGACATCTCCTTTGTTTCAGATGGTTGGAGCCACGCGCGGAACCCCGGAAGGTTTTCGGGCAGAGCAGGCTAGCGGTTCACAACAACCGCCACCACCACCTCCTAACCTTGCCGAAGTTATGGCTCGGCAAACTGAACTGCTCAATTTGCTGGTCCAAGCACAGACAAACCATCAACATCAACAGTTCCGTGGAGGTCGTGATGACCGCAATCCTCCCGTGGCCAGTTACCAAGATTTCATTAGTACCCAGCCTCCCTTCTTCAGTAAGGCTGAAGAACCATTGGATGCCGATGCTTGGCTCCATATCATTGAATCGAAGTTCGCTCTCTTGACAATACCTTGTGTGGACTCCAGCAAAGCTTCCTTTGCCGCCCAGCAACTCCGTGGTGCTGCTCGGATTTGGTGGGATCATTTCTACGCCATGCAGCCTGCGGGGCATGTTATCACTTGGGATGAGTTTCGGACAGCCTTCAGAGCCCACTATATTCCAGAGGGATTGCTGGAGCGAAAGCTGAATTGGCACTTACTCAAGGCACCAGTTCAGTCCTGCAGTATGCATAGAACTTCAATCATCTGTGCCAATATGCAGGATATCATGCGGATAACGATGCCAAGAAACAAGATCGTTTCCGTCGGGGTCTTAACACCAAGCTCAAGGAACGCCTGAATCTTGTGAGGGCTAATACTTTCAGCGAGCTGGTTAATATGGCCTTAACTCAAGAAGATTGCATAGTGGCGCATTATGCTGAGAAAAAGCGAAAGAACCCTGCTGGACCCTCGAGTGTGCAACCACCGAGGTATCGGGTTGTTTCTAATGCACCGCCCAGAGCACCGCAGCGGAATGCCCCAACTGGTAGATTGGTTTTCAGGCCGCCCCAACAGCAGGGAAGGTATAGACCTCCCGTTCCTCCGCAACAATCGCAACCATCTGGCCCACGGCCAAATGTTCAACAAGTGCCACAGAGAGGCAGCAATTATCATTGTTTTAATTGCGGAAGTGCGGATCATTTCATCAGGGATTGTCCGCGGCCCAAGAAATCTAATCCCGGGCAGAGTTCTAACCAGGGTAATCAGAACAAGGGCAAGAAACCGATAATGGAAGTTCGGCAAAGGCGGATTAATTTCACCACTCTGGTAGAACTTCCTGATGGAGCTCCCGTCATGTCGGGTACATTTTCTATTCACCATAAACCAGTTGTTACTTTATTTGATTCAGGAGCGACACATAGTTTTATTAGTAACAACTATGGTAACTGGATAAAACTTGATCCTTGTCCTACCAAAGGGTCATACATGATTTCTACTCCAGGAGGAAGTATCACTTCTAATCGAATGATTAGAAGTGTACCAATTCAGTTAGGTAGTAAAGAAATCAAAACTGATTTGGTTTTAATAAGTTTGGAGGGTATTGATGTCATACTTGGGACAAACTAGATGACTGAACATCGAGTACGGTTAGACATATCTTCCCGAATTATTGAAATCGATTCACCATACCATGAGGCCATTACTCTTTATCTGCCTCAGCCAGAATGTCTACACCCTTGCACTTATGCTATCACAGATATCAAAGTCAAGGATATTCCTATAGTATGTGAATACCCCGATGTCTTTCCAGACGACTTGCCTGGAATGCCACCAGATAGAGACATCGAGTTCATCATTGAACTTCAACCGGGCACTGCTCCAATTTCAAAGAGGCCGTATCGCATGCCTCCAAATGAATTAGCAGAACTGAAAATTCAGCTCCAAGATCTTCTTGACAAGGGATATATACGTCCAAGTGTTTCACCATGGGGTTGTTCTGCTCTCTTTGTCAAGAAGAAAGACGATAGCCTAAGGCTATGTGTCGATTACCGTCCACTCAATGCGGTTACTATTAAAAATAAGTACCCTCTTCCCCGCATTGACATTTTGTTCGATCAGCTAGCCGGAGCTAAGGTCTTCTCTAAAATTGACTTACGCTCTGGTTATCATCAGATCAAGATTAGGCCCAGTGACATTCCGAAGACCGCTTTCTCGACCAGATATGGATTATATGAATATCTGGTTATGTCATTTGGACTTACCAATGCACCGGCATACTTCATGTATCTCATGAATTCAGTATTTATGCCGGAACTTGACAAATTCGTCGTGGTCTTCATTGATGACATTCTAATATACTCCAAAACTAAAGAAGACCATGCTAAGCATTTACGTGTCGTTCTTCAACGACTACGTGATCATCGCCTTTATGCCAAATTCTCGAAATGTGAGTTCTGGCTGGATAGTGTGAAATTTTTGGGACATACTATCTCTAGTCAAGGCATATCGGTTGATCCAACCAAAGTCCAAGAGGTTATGGACTGGAAACCTCCAACTTCAGTCCATCAAATTCGAAGTTTCCTTGGATTGGTGGGATATTATTGCTGATTCATTCCAGACTTCTCCAAGATAGCCAAACCAATGACTGAGCTACTTAAGAAAGAAGTTAAGTTCCATTGGGATGATGGGTGTGAGGAAGCCTTTCACACCTTGAGAAAACTTCTCACAACTGCTCCAGTGTTAGCTCAGCCAGACAGCACTCAGCCTTTTGATGCCTATTGCGATGTTTCCGGAACTGGTCTTGGTTGTGTTCTTATGCAAAACAACTGGGTCATTGCTTATGCATCCCGAGCACTTCGGACTCATGAGCAAAATTATCCAACACATGATCTTGAATTGGCAGCAGTTATCCATGCTCTCAAGATCTGGAGACATCATCTTATGGGTGCTAAGTGTAATATCTACACTGACCATAAGAGCCTCAAGTATATCTTCACTCAAGCTGACTTAAATATGAGGCAAAGGTGTTGGTTAGAATTGATTAAAGACTATGACCTTGAGGTACACTATCATCCGGGCAAGGCTAATGTGGTTGCGGATGCACTTAGTCGCAAGTCACATTGTCACTGCTTATCCGTATCCACCTTCAGTGACACTCTCTGCCATCAGATGAGAAAACTCAATCTAGAGATCATTCCTCAAGGTAGTCTAAATTTGCTATCCATTGAGTCTACTCTGTAGGATAGAATCATCATGTCGCAACTACATGATGAGGGTATCAAAATCATCAAATCAAAGCTATCTCAGGGAGAAGCCAAATATAGGTGTTTTCACACTGATCATCAAGGAGTCCTGTGGTTCAATGATCGAATTGTTGTACCTAAGGATCATTCACTTCGCAAACAAATCCTTGATGAGGCACATTTATCCAAGTTCTCTATTCATCCTGGTAGCACCAAGATGTACCAAGATCTACGACAACATTTTTGGTGGACCAGAATGAAGAGAGAAATTGCCAAATATGTATCTGAGTGTGATACGTGCCAGAGAGTGAAAGCTAGCCATTTAAAAGCCTCTGGTACACTTCAGCCATTACCCATTCCGTCATGGAAATGGGAAGATATTAGCATGGATTTCATTGTCGGTCTTCCCAACACATCCCAGAAACATGACTCTATATGGGTAATCATTGATAGACTCATAAAAACAGCTCATTTTCTTCCTGTGCATACCACTTACTCTGCTAAGAAGTATGCCGAAGTCTATCTGGAACAAATCATTCAATTGCATGGGGTTCCAAAAACCATCATCTCTGATCGAGGGCCCCAATTTATTGCACGCTTCTGGGAACAGTTACAGTCAGCTCTTGGATCCAAATTGATCCGAAGCTCTGCGTATCATCCTCAAACGGATGGACAAACTGAGCGAGCTAACCAAATCCTTGAAGACATGCTCCGAGCTTGTATTATTCATTATGGTACAAGCTGGGACAAGTGCCTTGCTTTAGCCGAATTCTCTTACAATAACAGTTACCAAGCTAGTTTTCAAATGGCTCCTTTTGAAGCGTTATATTGTCGCAGATGCCGAACTCCTTTAAGTTGGTCAGAGACCTGTGAGCGCAAAATCTTCGGACCAGATCTAGTCATTGAAGCCGAAGATAAGGTTAAGATTATCCAATCTAATCTTAAAACCGCTCAGTCCAGACAGAAGAGCTACGCAGATAAGCGGAGGAAACCTCTGCAATTCGAAGTAGGAGATTTTGTCTATCTCCGAGTATCTCCGACCAAAGGCGTCCAACGTTTTGGCATAAAGGGGAAGTTAGCACCTCGATATGTCGGACCCTTTGAAATTATCAATGTTTGTGGCCCAGTGGCGTACAAACTTCTCCTTCCATCTCAATTGGCTGCTATTCACAATGTTTTCCATGTCTCTCAAATTAAGAAGTGTGTCAAAGTACCCACGGAAATCGTTGAGACATGTGCCATTGAGATTGAACCCGATTTATCATACATCGAACAACCCCTTCGAATCCTAGATACCAAAGAAAGACTCACCAGAAGAAGGACAGTTAAGATGTACAAAATCTTATGGGATCATCACACCGAGGAAGAAGCGACTTGGGAAACAGAGTCTTATCTTCAACGAAATTTTCCAGACTTCCTTCAAGCCAATCCCCAGATCTAATTATCCATTTCTGTTCAGCTTTGGAATCTCGGGACGAGATTCTTTTTAAGGGGGGACGGCTGTAACATTCCTGTAATTAGAAATCTAGACACTAGGTATTAGTAAATTGTAGAAATGTTATGAGTTGTATAGAGAATTAGAGGTGTAATTGTAAATTATGAATTTTATAAGTTCTTATGTGTAATTGTGTAAAAGTACTCTTAAGTGGTAAACCTAAATCATTATACAGAAGAACAGTGCAAAAGTTAAATAAAACATAAGAAAAATAGACTTTATTGGAAACTAAGGACCTAAGCGTAATTAACATAAAGGTATAAGGGTTTACATGTGAAATGGTTAAAAGATAAAAGTAAAACTCAGATTTACGTAAGGGCTAAAGTGTAAAAAGGACTAGTCATGATTACTGCAGGAAATCTTGCAAAAAGACCCTAAATAATAAAGCATTTTGCTTGAATTATAACACAAAGTTTAAAATTTGAATTGTGTTCAAAAGTTTAAAATAAAACTGTATCCTTTGGGATTTTGATCTTGAACCCTAAAGCATTATTGTAGGGTTTGAAATTCTCTACAACTTTGCTTTAGACATTTTTCTCATTAGGATTTTGTAGCAGTGGGAAATTTTAAGTTTACAGAGGGATCCCTGAACTTTTTGGGAAATTGCAAATGGGTCCTTCTAACTCTTGTCTGCTTCGTTTTCTTCTGCCACCGCCGCTTCCACCCTCTGCTCTGCTCCTGCTCCGCCGCTCACCGCCGGCGCCGCGCCCTAGGTTCCACCTCCAGCCTCTGCAAGTATCCACGCATCGCCCCTTGCTTTCCCCGCCGCTGTTCCCCTCCCTTCCTGGCCTCGCGCGCGCGCGCCACGACGACCCCGAGCCTTCTCCGGCCGCCACCTCCTCGTCGCTGTGGACAGCCCACCGTCATGCCTTAACTCCCTCTCTCTCGCGCGCAGCAGCATTACCCTCACTCCTACGTTCTATTCCTCCCGTTTCTTGATTCTCCGTTGCTTGCTCGTGCTCGACGACCAACTATTGTCATCCAATTTCCACCGGAGCTTCATTCCCGACGAGCGCCGCCGCCGCCGCCTCGGCCTCATCGTGGACAGCTCAACCCGAGCCTTTCCACGCCAACACGACACCGTAGCCAGCACCACATCATCACCCCGAAGCTCCCCGACCCATTCATTGGCTCTCTAGTCCACTACCCCGCCTCCCCGACGCTCGCCGGCGTTCTTCCTCGCCGCCGCCGCTTCGGTCTCCGTCGCTCACCCCTGATCCAGCATCTATTCATCCAATTGATTGCACGTACACGTTCCCCGTGACTCACTAGTTCTCGTGCACAGGTCCCTTGCCGACGTTCACCGCCGGAACCTCGCCGTCGACGGTGACCCTTCCGCCGCCGCCTCGGGTCCTCGTCGAGCTTCACCATTCCGGCCACCCCAGCCCTCGACACGTGGTTGCGCAGAACCCTCGTAAGCTCCTGCACCATTTCCTGCCCTTGGACCTCGCCGCCGGTGACCACCATCGCCGGAACACGGCCGCCTCCGCTTTGCTCTGCTCTGGTTCACAGCCCAAGGACCTCGGGTTAGAAGAGTCAAAAGTTCAGAGGGTTATGTGCACAACCGTAGACTCAAATGAATAGTCCCGAAGGACCCCCTTGTGTAAATAAGGCTGTCAACTTAGAAATTCTGTATTTATTCGAGGAAAATTCATAAAAATACAAACTAAATTTTGCTGGAATCCTTAGTTAAAGATCTACAACTTCACTTAAGAGATAAACTTCAGTTTCTGAATGTTTCATACTTTAATTTAAATGTTAAGTTTAATTACTTGTAGACTTAGAAAATGCATAGTAATTCATAGAAAAATGATAAAATTATGAAACCAGTTGTGTTAATTTTTTTTTAACATGTAGAATTTAAGAAAAGTAATTATCCTAGTATTTAAGTACTGTTTTCTTGATATACAAGTTTAATTAGAAGTAATATGTAGTTCACTTTGTATAATTAATATTTATACATTTAAAAAAAGGCTCCAAAAATCATGAAAATATTTTGGAGTACTGTTCTTTAATAATATAACCTGCTAACAAATTTCCAACCAAGAATTAGGTGTCAAACAAATTGGACATAATTTAATTAGCCCATAATATAATAGTAACTTATAGACACGTAAATAATTAGTGTAAGCAATGAATAAGGCCATTTAATGTAATTGTTAGGAACCACCCCAACCAGTTGCCCCATGTCACTCGTTAGATACTTAACGTAGTTAAGTTTACTAATGTATCTAAGTAAGATAGTTAGTACTCGATAAATGACTGCCCAGTACAGGTTAGTTAGGATATTTATCGAAGTATAATGTTCTTTTATTTGGATTACAACTTTATCAGGAATCGTCCGCCTCTCACGATGTATGAGACTGCTTGATCCCTTTACCACATAGAGTAACAAGAGCAACTTTGTGATTATCAAAGATGATGTTTGATTAAAGATTCTACCATGTTTGAATAGTTATAGATGCTTACCTAGAATGGTTAATCCACTAGAACCTGAAAGCTAAAAGTTGAAAATAAGGATCTACTCTTTGTTGCTTTTCAGCTGAAAACTCTACCTAAAGCTAAAAGCCTTCATGAGTCTAGTTATGGGCTAAGGTATACCCAATTCCGGGTAAGTCTTGCTGAGTATTAGTATACTCAGCCTTGCTTTTGTTGATTTAATCCAGGTAATCTCCCTGATGAGCCAGCTTTCATTACACCATGGCCCTACCCCCTACCTGATGGTTGGTCCGTGGAGTGGGATCCGTCCCCGGCCAACACAGAATCCGCCGAGTGATGTCGTGCCAGGGCTAGCATGACATCTGTAATCCGACGTGTACAATGTTTACGCTTTACGAAACTCCGCTGCTTTAACTTAAAACTTTAACCTGTTTTGTAATAATCTCCTCTCAGTAGGAGCTAATGATGTTTTGTATATTTTTATAATATATCTGCTTGTGGTGTAAAATGTAATGGCTTTTATATCTCTGGACTCACCTTCATGTGAGGTACCTTGTTTGATCCTGCGTTCGGTGGTTTATCGGGACGTTACCCGACAGGCCAATAGAGTTATACCGTTTGAAGCACGAGGTAGCCCTCCAGAGAGGACTCGCGTACTTGAGCCGGTGTAATTCAGGTTGGTTCTGCCACAATTTCCTTTAGGGACCCTAAGGTTTTGTTTCAATTATATTGATTTAGAGCATTATCGTGCATTATTGGCAATTTAATAAAACCTAAAAAGAAATATAAGGTTACATAGGTTTGTGCATTTCATGCCTCTATGCATTGTTTTATTGTTTGATTTGCATTTGAATTCAAATTCTCCAACTCAAATTTAAAAGCATTCAAATATTTTTCTCATTTTATTTCCCTCTCTCTTCTTCTTTTGGGCCCAGTCCAACTGGCCCACTCACTCTCTCTCTCCTTTCCTCTCCTTTCCCCTTTGCAGTCCAGCCCGGCCATTTTTCTTTTTCTCTTTTTCTTTCCCGCTCGGCCCAACCTAGCTGGCCTGCACGGCCCAGCCAACGGCCTCCTTTTCCCTCCACCGCGCGGCCGCTGCCCTCCTCCCTTTCTCTTCTTTCTCCTGCGCACAGCCCACACGCTCCCGGCCCAGTCCGCCGCGCCTCCCTCTCCCTTCCCCCTTTCTCTCGCTAGCGGGTGGCCCCCACCCGTCGGGGTCGTCCCCGACCTCAAGCCAGGCTCGGGCTTGAGGCCGGGTCAGACGCGCCCCCCCCGGCCGCTCTCCACCTCGGGCCCGCACGCCCAGACGCCGCAGCCGCCGCTATAAAGCCCCCCGAACCCTAGTTCTTTTTCCCCCAAGCTGCAGCCACCGCCTCCGCCGGAAACCCTAGCCCGAAGCTTCCGCCACCGTCGCCGCCTCGGGCCGTCGCCGCCTCGGGCCGTCGCCGCGCCGCCGCTCCGCAGCTGCTCGCTGTCGAACGACCGCCCCCGGAGCACCACGTGGTGGTGAGAACCCTCACCGGCCCACTTTTCCCTCCCCCACGGCTTCCCCGTGGCCGCACGAGCTCACTGGAGCTCCCGAGCCGCTGCTCGCCGTCGCACCGCCGCCACGGCCGATTTCTGTGGCTGAACCAACCTGAATTACGCCAGCTCAAGTATGCAAGTCCTCTCTCAAGGGCTCCAACGTACTTCAAACGGTGTCACCCCTTGGCCTGTCGGGTAATGTCCTGATAAACCACCGAATGCAGGATCTAACAAGGTACCTCGCACAAAGGCAAGTCCAGAGATACAATCACCACCATATTTTACATCACAGACGCTTAGATTACAAGGGTTTGCAAAGTAGCAAAGGTTCCAAACTGATAAAAATTATTACAAACCAGTTTAAGAGTTAAAGTTCACAGCAGCAGAATTTTAAAGTAAGACAACTGTACACGTCGCCAGCATGGACATCATGCTAAGCCCTGGCATGACGTCACTCGGTATGATCAGTGTTGGCTGGGGTCGGGTTCCACTCCACGGACCAACCATTAGACAAAGCATATGGCCAAGGCATGGGAAGAGTAGGGTCTTCAGGGACAGGACCTGAAATAACATCATATTGCAAGGCTGAGTACTCTAATACTCAGCAAGGCTTACCCGGAATTAGGGTATACTTAGCCCGTAGCTAGACCATGAAGGCTTTGCAAAGGTTCTAGGTTTAGCTTTTGCTGAAAAGCAACAAAGAGTAGATCCTTAATTTCATATTTTAGCTTTCAATTTCTAGTTATTTTAACCATTCTAGGTAAGCACCTATAACTACTCAAGCAAGTAGAGCCTCTTTAAAACATATCTCAGTATTACTTCTCATAAGATTTCTCTTGTTACTCTATGTGGTAGAAGAATTAAGCAGTCTCAATCTCCGTGAGAAACGGACGATTCTGAATCGATTTTCAATCCTTGCATGGTAACCTAACTCACACGCTTGGAACACCAACAGGTCATTCCGAAGCAACCGTTTGCCTTTCATTCCGGGTCGTGGAACAAAGCCACCACAAGTGACTGCAGGACCATACGCACATCCAATGTGCAGGACATACATCTGTAGCGTGACTATATGACCGTATTCCTATCTACTCTGCAGAACATACTCCCACAGTCGGTGCGTGTAAACATAAAATAAAAGTCGAGTGGTGGGGGACGAGTCCACTTGCCGGGCCGATTGGTTACTAGGCTTCCTGCTTACCATATTTCATGGCATGTGGCTGGAACTTTCAAATGCTTAACTGCCACTACCACACACTGTGACCTTAACCAAATTCATCAACACAGACGGGGTATCCTTCTTTTCCATGATACTGCACACAACCCCGTCCGTCATCCTTATAGTGATTGCAGGATTGTAAATAACCAATTCCTATATCGCGCGAGTGACAGGAAATCACTCGACTTCTACTGGTCCTATTAGCATAGCACTAGTCGGACTCAGGTTTTAATATTCAGTACATCGGTTCCTAGGAATATGCAACTAAGGTTTCCAGACAATTCCTAAGAACTTAATGCACATGTATATATATATAAATATAGATTGCAGTGTAAATAAAGTGGTGGGTTTATATCCGGGGCTTGCCTTCACTGGTGAAGCTGGGGTCAGAGACATTAACGAATTCTTCTCAACTCGGGTTCGGGGCTTCAATTAATTCTCCGATGACGTTTCCGGAGTCTTCAGCAATTTCCACTGCAGATTCCGGGAGAATTTGATAGTCTCCGTCGGCGAGAAGCGTCGAGTCTACATGTGATGTAAATGATGCAGTTTAGAAATGCATAGGCTTCTATTTTGTTTCATGATAAAGTTGCAATCCAACGAAATTAATATTACATACTAGCAAGCAACACAATTTCCCTTTACTAGGCAGTCATTTATCGGGTATTAACTAAACTACTCTGTTACATTAAGTAACATGGTCATCTACCCCAAACATTTAACTAACTACATTAGGTAGCATGGTTGGCTATCTTAAATAATCACACTAATTGCACTTAATAACTTAATTTATTTGACTAGTTAATCATCTCTAATAACCCTAGGTTATTATTTAATTATGGACTTACTTTGCTTAAATAGGAATATAGCATTATTATATCAAGTTCTATTTATTCTAGTTGTTCTACCCCTAATTATGAGTTGAAAAATTATGTACATGACACACTACTCAAGAGTAACCTCTCAAAATATTTTCATAATTTTTCATGAATAAAAACTAGCATAAATGAATTATCTTTGAACACAAGCATAAATCCATAACTTGGTGTGTAGCCTACTATTAATCCTAATGTTTTTACTATAGATTACACATGCAAAAAGGAGGTCAGGGTATAAATTTCAAATACAAATGCTCACAGAAACATCCTTAATTAAAATCTAAGTATTTTATCAACATATAACAAAGGTACTCAAATTTCAAAGTAATTGAGCAGTAAAGAACTCGAAATTTTTACACAGAGCTGTAAATGGAATATAAAACCTAAGTTCCAAAATTCAGCCACAACACATCCATATAACATGAGATACAAATAAAACACTCATTTCCTAATATTTAATCTACATCAGAAAATACACATATACAGCTCAAACTCACTATATAAAAGTAGTCGAATTTAATTTAAGGATTCCAACCCAACTGGTTTGACATTTTTCTGAATTTTCTACAATGTTATACACATTTTTGAAGTTCACAGCATTTAAAATGGGGGGGGGGCTCTGGAATCTTGCAGCTAGTCCCTTAGAACTTTGAAATCATCACAAATATGCCGTTGGCTCGTCAGGGAAGAAGAGCAGAGAGATTGCCGGCCAAATTCCGGCGAGGAGGACGGCGGCGGTTGGAGAAGGGGTGGTCAGCGAGCATCAGGGGCTCAAGGCGCATCTTCTAGGGGTCTTGGGCAGGGATGGGGATGACCGGAGTGGGCGTTCCCACGGCGGCCGAGGCGGCGGCGGAGGGGAGCTCGTCGGCGAGGGGCTTCCCGGTGAGGAGGGCGGCCAAGCTCGGGCCTGGTAGCTGTAGCGGGAGGAGAGGAAGCTGTTGGGGTGGTCGGATTGAGCGGAGACGGGGCGGAGGTAGGGGCTCGACTGCGACAGGAGCTCATCGGGGGAAAGGGGAACGGCGGCGACCGGACTCCGGCAAAGGATTGGCGTCGGGGTGGGGTTGTAGAGCTTCGGCGTAGCGGGGTGAAGCTTCCTAGGTGGTCGTCCGGGACAATGGGGGTCTCGATGTGGGAGCTCCGCGGCGACCAGGAGCTCACCGGCGAAGAAGAAGGAGGCGGCGGTGATGTTTGGGGCTCTAGGCAATTGGAGAGCAAAAGAGCGAGTGAAATGGGAAGAGAGGGAGCTAGTGCTTCTCTTAAAGCAGAAAAGAGGGGGCGAGGGGGCGTGCACGGGCGGCTGCTGTAGCGGTGAGGTGGCGGACGGCAGAGCCGCGGGGTGGCGTGGCATGCGCGCGAGAGGGCCAGGGAGGAGGAGCTAGAGCGGTGCTTGGGCTGGGGGCAACGCGTGGAGCTGCTAGGAGCTGGAGGTGGCGCCGGGGAAGCTCTGGAGCGGCGGTGAGCAGTGCTGACGCCGGCGGCAGAGAAGCAGAGCAGGGGAGTAGAGCAGGCACCAGAGGAAGAAGAAGAGGGGAGGCGTCCGAGGGACCTCGTTGGAATTTGCAAAAATCTCAGGGACTCCTCTATAAACTGTATTTTCTCACTGATCCAAAGCTCTAATGAGGAAATGGTCAAAATAGAAGTGATATAACTTTTAAAACCCTACAACTTTGCTTTAGGGCTCAAGTTCAAAAACCTAAAGCACAATGCTTTATTTTACCATTTTGCACTCAATTCAAACTTTAAATATGTTTTGTCCTTCTCAAAGTAAATTTCTTATAACTTTGGACTTAATTGCAAAGTATTTATGACATGTCATGATGAATTACACCTTTTTATATTTTGACCCTTGGTAATTTTGGATGTTACTTTTACTTTCATAAATTTACACAAATACCCTTATTTTCATAACTTTGCTCAATTTTCACATAATTTAATCCGCGCCAAACATTCTTCCTATTGGCTTGCTCTATTTAACACCTAGGGTGTCACAACCTTCCCCCCTAAAAGTAATCTCATCCTGAGATTACATGAATGATATAACCAGAGGGTAGATACCTAAGAAATTCTTCAGAAGATAGTCTTCGGTTTCCCAGGTAGCTTCTTCTTCCGTAAGATGATTCCACTGGATTTTAAACATCCTAACTGTTGCTCTTCGGGTACGTCTTTCCTTGGTATCTAATATTCTGATTGGATGCTCCTTATAGGAAAGATCGGGTCCAATGCCGATGCTTTGTGTATCAATGATTTTGGTAGGAACACTGGTACATTTCTTCAGTTGAGATACATGGAACACATTATGAATGGCTGCTAGCTGAGGAGGAAGTTGAGGTCGATAGGCTACGGGTCCACAAATTTCAAGTATTTCAAAAGGACCAATGTAGCGAGGAGCGAGCTTGCCTTTGATACCAAATCATTGAACACCTCGAGTAGGAGATACTCACAGGTATACAAAATCACCTACTTCAAACTGTATTGGTTTCCTCTTTTTGTCTGCGTAGCTCTTTTGTCTTGATTGGGCTGCCTTAAGATTATTCTGAATGATCTTTACCTTTTCTTCTACCTCGGTAACAAGATCAGGTCCAAAGATTTCGCGTTCACCAGTCTGAGACCAATTTAAAGGAGTTCTGCATTGGTGACCATATAGTGCTTCAAAAGGAGCCATTTTAATACTTGACTGATAACTGTTATTGTATGAGAATTCCGCTAGAGCTAAGCATTTGTCCCAATGCTTGTCGTACTGGATTACACAGGCTTGAAGCATATCTTCTAAGATTTGGTTTATCCTTTCTGTTTGCCCATCTGTCTGCGGATGACATGCAGAGCTTCGGATTAACCTAGTTCCAAGAGTTTGTTGAAATTGCTCCCAGAAACGAGCAACAAACTGTGCTCCACGATCAGAGATGATCATTTTACCCAAATGGAATCATGTCTCTAGGAAGTATTGGGTAGACCTACGATAAAATCCATGCTGATATCTTCCCATTTCTAAGAAGGAATAGTAGAGATTGTAGCGTACCAGAAATCCTTAAGTGACTGGCCTTAACTCTTTGGCAGACATCACATTCAGAGACGTACTTTGCTATCTCTCTTTTCATACGGGTCCACTAGAAATTCTGTTTCAAATCCTGGTACATCTTTGTACTACCAGGATGCATAGCAAACTTAGACAAATGTGCTTCATCCATTATCTGCTTGCGAAGCTGAGGGTTTTTGGGTACAACTATACATCCATTAAACCGTAAAATTCCCTTAGGATCTTCTTGGAAACATTTATACTTTTCTTCTCCTTGGGCTAATTGTTGCTTAATAATTTTGATTCCTTTATCATGTTGTTGTGCCATAACAATACTATCCTGGAGTATAGGCTCAACTGCTATATGATTCAGACTGCCTTGAGGGATGATCTCTAGACTAAGCTTCCTCATTTCCCAGCAGAGGGTGTCGTTGAAAACTTCTACTGATAAGCAATGACAATGTGACTTGCGGCTAAGCGCATCTGCAACCACATTTACTTTACCCGGATGGTAGTGTACTTCAAGATCATAATCCTTTATAAGCTCTAGCCAACGTCTTTGCCTCATATTCAAGTCCGCTTGCGTGAAGATGTACTTTAAACTCTTATGATTTGTGTAAATATTGCACTTAGTACCCATAAGATGGTGTCTCCATAGTTTAAGTGCATGTATAATGGCTGCAAGCTCAAGGTCATGAGTAGGATAATTCTGCTCATGTGTCCGAAGTGCTCTAGAGGCATATGCAATCACTCGATTATCCTGCATAAGTACACACCCAAGTCCGACGCCTGATGCATCACAATAGACATCAAAAGGTCTAAATGTGTCTGGCTGAGCCAAAACTGGAGCAGTGGTACGATGTGCTCTTAAAGTGTGGAAAGCTTCTTTACATTTCTCATTCTAGGAGAATTTAACTCCTTTTTTCAATAGTTCCGTCATCGGCTTGGCTATCCGGGAAAAATCTGGAATGAAACGACGGTAGTAGCCAGCAAGACCGAGAAAACTACGGATCTGATGGACCGAAGTTGGAGGCTTCCAATCCATCACTTCCTGAACTTTACTCGGGTCAACAGATATACCGTCCTTAGAAATGGTATGACCTAAAAATTTGACGGTATCAAGCCAGAATTCACATTTAGAGAATTTGGCATACAGATGGTGATCTCGCAAATGTTGAAGAACAATATGAAGATGTTTAGCATGATCTTCAAGATTTTTAGAGTAGATCAAAATATCATCGATAAAAACCATGAAGAATTTATCGAGTTCTGGCATGAAGATAGAGTTCATGAGATACATGAAATATGCCGGTGCATTGGTAAGACCAAAGGACATAACCAGTGTCGGAGGAAATCTCCAGCCGGGTGGCGGAATGCACCCGCCTAATCCTAGTTAAGGATAGGTTTGGAGGAGACTTAGGAGCGCTTGATCGTTGGGTAGATGAACACAGGAAAGACACGAGGATTTTAGAGTGGTTCGGGCCACCGGAGCGTAATACCCTACGTCCACTTGTGTGTGTATTGCTTGAGCCTGAAATGTGTGCGATGGAACTTGAGATGTGTGTCATGAACCTGTCTTCTATCGAGTGCACTCTCCCTTTTATAGTCCAAGGGAGGTGCTTACACTGAGCCCGGCCAACAGGGGCCTACTCTATGAGAGATATTGAGATCATCCTTGTGGCAGAACCGGTCGAATTATTCCGGCTCAAGTGCGCTATTGATCGCCGTACAACTGCAATCGGCTTAACGCACTTCAAACGGAACAATCCTTTGGTCTGTCGGGTCTCCGCCCGATTCAACCACGGTTCAGCAGGATCGAAGCAGGTTTATCTCGCACGAAGGCGAGTTCACATCACAGAATAGCTCATCAACTTTTAATTTACAACCATACAGCATTATTACAACCGAGTTTCAAAGATAAGTAAACTTATACATAACCATGTTCAACTGACAAGCATAACAGCTTGTCTAAACTCACAGCGGAAGAAAAAGTTTTACGCGACTACACACGTTGCGAAGACGGACGCCAAGCTTAGCCCAGGGCCTGGTGTCACTCCGGAGGGTCAGTGCCGGCCGGGGACGGGTCCCACTCCACGGACCAGCCAAACGGAACGGACGTTGGCCACCCAAGGTTGTCTGTGGGGTTCTCGTAGGTTATACCTGAAACAAACATTGGCAAGGCTGAGTATTCTAATACTCAGCAAGGCTTACCCGGGATTGGGTATACTTAGCCCATAACTAGACTCATGAAGGCATTGTAAAGGCTCTGGGTTTATTTTCAGCTGAAAAGTAACAAAGAGTATGAACTATTTTCAAGTTTTAGCTCTCATTTTCTAGTTGAGTATTTATTCTAGATTAGCACCTACACTAAGCAAGCAAGGTAGTGATTATCATCCATCAAGATTATCCATCATTAGTTCCACTTCTTACTCAATGTGGCAGAAGGGATAAGCAGTCTCAAGCATCGTGAGAGGCGGACGATTCGAATCGAATTTAACCTTGCAAGGTAAACCTAACACACACGCTTGGAAGATCCAATGATCATTCCGAAGCAACCGTTTGCCTTTCATTCTGGGTCGTGGATCAGGTCCACCACAAGCGACTGCAGGACCGTACGCACACCCAATGTGTACAGGACATACGTCTGTAGCGCGACTACAAAAACCGTATTCCTGTCTGCCTTGCAGAACGTACTCCCGCACGTCGGTGCGTGTATACATAACGTAAAATCGAGTGGTGGGAGGTATGTCCACTTGCCGGGCCGATTGGTTACTAGGCTTACCGCTTACCATATTTCGCGGCATGTGGCTAGTACTTTCAAAAACTTAGCCACCACTACCAAACATTTCGGCCTTAAAACTTTTCATCAAAACAGACAGGGTAAACTTCCAGGTCATGACACAACACATGACCCTGTCCGTCATCCTTATAGTGGTTGCAGAAATGTAAACATGCAACTCCTATATCGCGCGAGTGACAGGAAATCACCCGACTTCTACCGGTCCTATTAGCGGAGCATCTATCCGATAAGGACTCGGGAGCATTACTTTGGATTCCTAGGATTTATGCATCTAGGGTTTCACCACAATTCCTAGACCTAATGCAAGATATAATATAGATAGATATAGATTGCAGAGTAAATAAAATAGTGGAATATGTCCGGGGCTTGCCTTCGGGAGCAGGGGTAGGGGCAGGAAAGTCAGAGATTTCCGAACTCGGGTTCGGAGCTTCAGTTAGACCTTCGACGACTTGTGCTGGGTCTTCTGGAAAGCCTTGGTCTTGTCCTAAGACCAATTCGTAGTCCCCGTCGTCGAGTGTCGTTGATTCTATATGAAATGCAATACATTAATGAGGTGAATTTTAAATTTAAAATTCAAATATTATATCACATCCAATAGCACACAAACATGTATAGAATAAAGAGGGTTTAGATTTGAAACACCATTTATAAGATATGGTAAAATTTTATTGTAATATAAATTAAACCTTTGGGTTAAATTTGAAATAAACTAAAATTTGATTTCAAAACTTTAAATAAAAGATCATAGAAACTTGATTATATATTAGCATCATAAAACATTACATTAGTGAATACTAAGATTCCAATTAGAATAGGTTATACATTAGGTTTATTTTAAATTTGAAAGCTCAAATTAAAGATGTTAAGTTTAAATTAACTGTGGAGTTTGAAATTGCACAAGGTCACTTAGGACTTAAAGAACATTCATGCTAATCTTAAAGATAAACAAAAGAGCATGAAATGACAAGGTCACATGTGTATTACCCCTTAATCTTAGATGTTTAATAAAGGCAAAAATATTTTGTTTCACACTAAACTCTATTAACGAAAATCATAGAGTTTGAAATCTATTTTCTAACAAAATTGATTTCACTATTTTTTGATTTTTCTACGAATTGTTAGGAATTTTACAAGACAGAATAGACCCTCACATGAAATAACAGATACTCCTTGCAAACTAGTCCCTGCATTTTACAGTTAACCCCCTGAAAAGAAAACGCAGCAAGCAATCAAGCCCAGAGCCATGGCCGGCGGTGAGGAAGCTCCTGCCCGGCCAAATTCCAGCCGGTGAGGTCGCCGGTGGTGAGGGGAAAAGAGAGGAGGAGCACGAGGGGGCCTAGGGCTACCTGTGGGTGGTCTCGGAGGGGGTCAAGGCGGTCGGAGGAGGGCTACCCGCGGAGGGCAGGGCCGGCGGCCGGTGGCGCACGGCGGCGGAGGACTTCTGGTGGGCGGGGGTGGAAGAGGACTGGCTGGGGAGGCTCGGTAGGGCACGGGGAAGCTCACGGCGTGGTCAATTTGGGAAGGAGAGGAACGGAAGAGGGAGTTCCACGGCGACCCAAGCTTCACGGCGGCGGCAATGGAGGAGGGGCGGTTATGTACGCGCGCGAGTTGCCCTGGGCAGTCCTTTTATAGCCGAACGGGGTGGTGGTGGCTCACTGGCGCCGTAGGGCAGAAGAGAGGGGAGGGGATAAGGTTTGCCGCGGGGTTTTGCGGCGGCGACAGGAGGGGCGCCGGCGGCGGTGCGGCAGTGCCGCAGGCGCCGTGGCGCGCAGGCGAAATGCCAGCAGGGGAGGGCTTAAGCGGTGAGGGGGTGGGGCGGCAACGCGTGGCAGGGGGAGGAACACGGGAGGTGGCCGGCGGTGAAGCCGGGGCGGCGCATTACGCCGGCGACAGAAGAGCAGGGGAGGCAGAGCAGGGGGGGCAGAGCGCCTGAGGAAGAAGGGATGAACTGACTCAAGGACTAATCTGTGATTTCAGAGAAAGACAGGGGCCTTACTGTAAAGGGCTTGTAACTTTTAAACCAATGCTCAAATGAAGATGGTTCAAAAATCAAAAGTGCATGGTTTTTCAAACCCTACAACTTCTCTTTAAGGTTCATCTACAATTGAGCAATAGTTTTTGAGTTAAAATGAACTTAGTAATAATTTCATGTTTTATGTAAATCCCTAAGTAAAATTACTTTTGCACATACATCCTATGGTAATTTCACATATATTTTTACAATTTGACCACAGATACTACTTTTTGCAAAATAACCCTTATGCTTTTAAACTTTTCCCTCATCTCCATCCATTTTGCATAAAAGGGCCTTTAATTAATATTAATTACATAAACATCCTTTCTTTCATAGCATTGCTTACATAAAGTATATTTTTGCCAAACTTTGAACATACAAACATGCTTAAAATCTAAGGTATAACCCAACTAATTACCTGAGTGTCACAGCCTTCCCCCCTAAAAAGAATCTCGTCTCGAGATTCTGAAGCAGGATGAGATAGAAAGACCAAGCTCGAAGATTGATTTAGAAGAAATCGGGAAAGTGGTGTTGAAGATAAGATTCGGTTTCCCACGTTGCCTCTTCCTCTGTATGATGGTTCCATTGAACCTTGTACATTTTAGTGGTTTTTCTTCTGGTACTTCTTTCTTTCGTGTCGAGAATTCTGATAGGTTGTTCTGTATAGGTCAGATCTGATTCGATTTCGATAGCTTGAGAATCGATGATCTCGGTGGGGATTTTAACACACTTTCTGAGTTGGGATACATGAAAGATGTTATGGATGGCCGCTAATTGAGAAGGAAGTTGAAGACGATAAGCTACAGGTCCACAAATTTCAAGGATTTCAAAGGGTCCGATGTATCGAGGAGCAAGTTTCCCTTTTACACCGAATCTTTGAACACCTCGAATGGGAGATACTCGAAGATATACGAAGTCTCCGACATAAAACTGTAATGGTCTTCTTCGTATATCAGCGTAGCTTTTCTGTCGAGATTGGGCGGCCTTTAGATTGTCCTGGATAAGCTTGACTTTATCCTCTGCTTCTACAACTAGATCGGGTCCAAAAATTTTACGTTCGCCGGTTTGTGACCAATTCAAAGGAGTTTGGCATCGGCGACCGTATAATGCTTCAAATGGGGCCATTTTAATACTTGTCTGATAGCTATTGTTATAAGAAAATTCTGCTAGCGACAAGTACTTATCCCAATTTTTGTCAAATTGGAGTACACAAGCTCTGAGCATATCTTCTAGAATCTGATTTATTCGCTCAGTTTGCCCATCCGTTTGAGGATGATAGGCGGAGCTTCGAATTAATTTAGTCCCAAGAGCCTCATGAAGTTGCTCCCAGAACCTAGCGACAAATTGCGCTCCACGATCTGAAATGATCGTTTTAGGTACTCCATGGAGTCGAATAATCTGATCCAGATAAATCTCAGCATACCTTTTAGCATTATATGTGGTATGCACAGGGAGAAAATGTGCCGTCTTGGTTAATCGATCAACGATTACCCAAATAGAGTCATGCCTCCGAGAAGTGTTGGGTAGGCCAACAATAAAGTCCATACTGATATCCTCCCACTTCCACGAGGGAATGGGTAGAGGTTGAAGAATACCAGCAGTCTTCAAATGACTGGCTTTGACTCTTTGGCAGATGTCACATTCTGACACATACTTAGCTATTTCTCGTCTCATACGAGTCCACCAAAAATTCTGTTTCAGATCCTGATACATTTTTGTACTGCCAGGATGTATAGAGAATTTGGATAGATGGGCCTCATCCATTATTCGTTTTCGGAGTTTATGGTCTTTCGGTACAACAATACGCTCATTGAACCATAAAACTCCTTCAGGATCTACTCGGAAGCACTTATACTTCCCTTCACCTTGGGTTATTTTCTGCTTGATGATTTTAACCCCTTCATTACGCTGTTGTGCTAGAACAATATTATCTCTGAGTGTGGCTTCAACCGAGATATGGTTTAAGTCACCTTGGGAAACGATCTCTAGATTAAGTTTACTCATTTCCCAACAGAGAGTTTCATTAAATGCTTGAATGAATAGGCAAGGACAATGTGCTTTGCGACTAAGGGCATCTGCAACGACATTGGCCTTGCCCGGATGATAATGCACTTCCAAGTCATAATCCTTGATAAGTTCTAACCAGCGCCTTTGCCTCATGTTTAAATCTGCCTGGGTAAAGATGTACTTGAGGCTTTTATGATCAGTATAGATATGGCATTTCGTACCCATTAGATGATGTCTCCAGATCTTTAGGGCATGAATAACCGCTGCAAGTTCGAGATCATGAGTAGGGTAGTTTTGTTCATGAACCCTAAGTGCTCGTGATGCATATGCAATGACTCGGTTGTCTTGCATAAGTACACAACCAAGTCCAGTTCCTGATGCATCACAATAGATGTCAAAAGGTTTTGAGACATCTGGTTGAGCTAAGACTGGTGCAGTCGTAAGATGATTTCTAAGGGTATGAAATGCATCTTCGCATTTTTGATCCCAGGAAAATTTCACACCTTTCTTTAGTAGTTCGGTCATAGGTTTGGCTATTCTGGAAAAGTCAGGAATAAAACGGCGATAATAGCCAGCTAGACCGAGAAAACTACGAATTTGATGGACGGAGGTCGGAGGTTTCCAGTCCATCACTTCTTGTACTTTACTGGGATCGACGGATATTCCGTCACCAGAAATGGTATGGCCTAGGAATTTGACTGTATCTAGCCAAAATTCACATTTAGAGAATTTGGCATACAGGTGGTGGTCTCTTAATCGCTGAAGGATGACATGGAGATGCTTAGTATGATCTTCTGGAGTTTTAGAATAGATCAAGATGTCATCAATAAAGACTACGACAAACTTGTCGAGTTCTTGCATGAAGACAGAATTCATGAGGTACATGAAATAGGCTGGGGCATTAGTGAGACCGAACGACATGACGAGATACTCGTATAGACCATACCGAGTGGAGAAGGCTGTTTTTGGAATATCACTAGGCCGAATCTTAATTTGGTGGTAGCCGGAACGAAGATCTATTTTAGAAAACACCTTAGCTCTGGCTAGTTGATCAAAGAGGATATCAATGCGGGGTAAAGGGTACTTATTTTTGATAGTCACCGCATTGAGAGGACGATAATCAACACACAGCCTTAAGCTGTTGTCTTTCTTTTTCACAAATAGAGCTGGACAACCCCATGGTGATGCACTGGGACGAATAAAGCCTTTGTCTAAAAGATCTTGGAGTTGGGTTTTTAACTCGGCTAATTCATTAGGAGGCATTCGGTAGGGTCTCTTAGAGATAGGGGCTGTACCAGGTTGGAGTTCTATGATGAACTCGATATCTCTGTCTGGAGGCATTCCAGGCAAATCGTCTGGAAAAACATCTGGATATTCACAAACGACTGGAATATCCTCAAGTTTGGCCTTAGATGCAGCATAGGTGCAAGAGTTAAATGATTTTGGTTGTGGAAGATAGAGGATGGTAGGTTCGTGTTCGAGTGAATCTATCTCCACAGTGCGAGAAGAGATATCCAAAGACACATGGTGCTGTGCCATCCAGTTCATTCCTAAAAGGACATCCATTCCCTTTAGGTCTAACAGAAGTAAATCTGCTTTTATTACCTGACTACCCAATAGAAGTGGTACTTTCATACAGATTTGATTTGATAGGGTTTTCCCACCAGGAGTGATTATCTTATAATCTTCTTTAGTAGGGTACATATCCAATCCTACTTTACTTCCACATTCTTTACTGATAAAACTATGGGTAGCACCGGAATCAAAAAGAACAATAACGGGATGATGGTTAATAGAAAATGTACCCGTCATTATCGGTGCCCCTTCAGGGAGTTCGGAGAGTGTAGTGAGATTCACCCTCCCTTGTCGGACCTGCACCACTTGTTTCTTACCCTTGCCCTTGTAGTTTGGACCAGATGTTTGCCCTTGGAATGATTTCCTAGGTTGAGGGCA
Organism: Panicum hallii; assembly: GCF_002211085.1. Taxonomy (NCBI): domain Eukaryota; kingdom Viridiplantae; phylum Streptophyta; class Magnoliopsida; order Poales; family Poaceae; genus Panicum; species Panicum hallii. Next base: position 29,038,451 of record NC_038047.1, read on the forward strand.
ATCCTTAATGAAGTGGGACGGGCTTCCGCAATTGAAACAACGATTATTGTTGTTTCCTGGAGTAGCTGGCGGAAAGCTCGGCCGCAGACCTTGTTGAGGTTGTTGCTGATTTTGTGGCAGGGGTGGTCGATTGAATTGTGCTTGCTGGGGAGGGCGGGCTACCCATCTGCCTGAGATATTGCCTCGAGGCAGAGCTCGGGGGGCATTACTCGGGACCAACCGATATCGCGGCGACTGTGGAGTTGCAGGCCCTGTGGGTGCTTTTCGTTTCTTTTCCGCTCTATGGGCGGCGATGCAATCTTCCTGAGTAATGGCCATGTTGACCAACTCATTGAAATCGTTGGCCTTCACTAAATTCAACCATTCTTTGAGCTTGGTGTTTAGGCCTCGACGGAAGCGATCACATTTGCGAGCATCAGTGTCCGCATGTGATCCCGCATACTGGCACAGGTGATTGAAAACCTGTGCATACTGTGTAACCGTACGGGTACCTTGGGTCAGGCTTAGAAATTCATTGAGCTTCCGCTCAATGAGTCCTGCTGGTATATGATGTGCACGGAATGCAGTCCGAAACTCATCCCAATTGACCACGTGTTCGGCGGGTTGCATTGCATGAAACTGGTCCCACCAAAGACGTGCATGGCCTCGAAGTTGCTGGGCGGCGAAGAGCACTTTGTTCTCCTCTGAACATGGAGCGGACAATAAGGCGAACTTGGACTCAATGGTCCGCAACCAGGCATCCGCATCTAAAGGCTCCTCGGCCTTGTGGAATAGTGGAGGTTGGGTGCTGAGAAAGTCTTGATAAGTGGCCGATAGAGGTTCTCCTCGGCCTCGAGGTTGCTGCTGGAAATGGCCCATCTGAGCTTGTACAAGTTGATTTAGAAGCTCGGTTTGCCGGGCCATAACCTCGGCCAAGTTCGGAGGTGGCGGTGGTGGTTGCTGAGAACTACCAGGTTGTCCTGCCCGGAATCCTTCCGGGGTTCCTCGAGTAGCTCCAACCATCTGAAATAAAGGAGACATCCATTATCAACCATAATCTTGCTCCAATTTCAGATAATATGCAATTTATCCAGCTGAAATGTAATGCATATGCTCCATTCAATCTACTTATAACAGGTACACAGATGTTGAGCAAGATAACCGAAACTTAGGATTTGGATTACTATAAATATACTACTATCTTACATCAGTACACTCCCAAGGTTACAACTTTTACCCAAAAATACATGCCACATATACAACAAGTGGCTTTATAACTAGATGTTCTACCCACTACTTATGTTACATCTTATACATTTATTACATCTAATCCACCACGCTGTCACTATGACTAAAGTCATCAAAATTGCCCACTGATGACTGGCTTCCAGAGGAGGAATGATGGGGACTGACGACTGGATCCCCATGCTCAGAATCAAGTTCGGAGACTCCTTCGATCTCCTCGGGATCTTCCTCTTCAGCTTCAGGTGCTGCAGGTGCAACGGGAGGAATCGGGGGCTGCTGCAATTCTTCAATCTGAGCTTGAGCATCATCCACTGCAAGGATCAGATCTTGAACTTGTGCCTGTAGAAACTCAATAACAGTATCCCGCTGAGTGATTATGTGATCACTCTCGTTGATCTGATCTTCACGATGATGGATGGTCTCGTTTTGAGTAGCGATTATTCCATTCTTCTCAAGTACCACTGCTTGAAGTTGATCGGCCTGGGTAAAGTACCTGGCAGCGTCTCCGTGAAAAACTTCGCGCCGCAGTGATCAGATGGCTTATTTCACGGCGTAGCAACATATGATAGTGGTATTGTATACTCGTATAACGTCTCATTCCTTGCACCACTTCTTTTGGTGGACCTTCCAGCCTATGACTTTCAGGAATTATTCTGAGATCTTGCTCCACTTCACTAGGATCTGTTGTGGCGAACAAACCTATAGGTTGTCCTACAACTTCCTCGGGGTGTTGACTGCAAAAAGCATAAATGGCTTCTAGGGCTGCTGCTTCAATGGCGTCCATAATTCTGTAGCCCGTCGTACTAATCTCAATAGGCTGCCATCGTGAACGGAAAGGATGCTGAGGTATACTCATCCTCACATAGGCCCTATGGATTCCGTCTTCCACATGTTCAACAGCGTCATACTGAGGGGGTTCTGTATAATGGAAAGCCTGCAAAGATTCCCATAGCAAGCGGGGAAAACCCTCCCAGTGAAGGGCATTGGTGTGGAGATGCCCTTCCGGATCCCAGAAAACATTGGAAGGTGCTGCCATCTGCGACCAGGATGCAAATGGTAAAACTTGTTATCTTGTTAGGAGAATACAAGATAAACAGATCAAGATAACCAATTTGATAACAGCAAAGGCTGGAAATTAGATGGAAAACTAAGATCTCATATAAGATACCCAACTTAAAGCTATCCTTAACTCTTCATTACCCCATTCCAAAAACAAATGGCATAACTATGATGTATAAAATTCTTTCATTGAAAAAAAGATGTATGCACGCGCTACTCGCCCTCACAACCAAAACAACTGCTGAATATTTTCGGACTTACGTAGTCAATTTCGGTGGCATAACCATACGTCTCTCACTATATATAACTAGTCGGTAAACCCTACGCGTCCTAATAGCGTGAACGTGATTAGTGTACCTGCAGAAGAAAACACAGATATATATATCTCGTGAACCTTTCATGGCAGCACGACATGAAAGCGTCCCCAAACATTACTGTTCACTATAGAAACAGCATCTGTACAATTACCGCCGTACAGACAACGTTAACATACGTTATCGAAACAACGTATTCACGGGGGTACCGCAATATGCGGGGGTATGAACAGCGATCGCCATACCCTGCGCCGAACCATATACTCCCAATATAATCAACCTAAGTTGGTATATTGGCAGCATCTCAAGTAGGCCACTGCTTGAGAAACAGCGTTCGGTTCGCATCACCGACGGGAAGGCCAAGCTCCCTCAGTTGGCTGAGGATCCTTACCTTCTTACCTCCGTTCGTAGATGTCGTTACAGGAAGTAAGGTTGGGTTGTGCAGAAATTTAAGTTTTGACAGAAAGTAGTGCTGCAAGTCAGATCTACCTATACATATATATAGATACCATTAGCCACCTGATACTTTCCCATATAAACCCTTAGGGCTTTACGTTCTAAGCACAACCTTAACGGATCCAACGTATTTTGTAAACTCATTTGTTGGCAAACTGTTATCCAGAAAACACCTTTTAAGAGCTATTCTAGATGTAAAGATAAACCTACAGCTCTGATACCAGCTGTGGCAGAACCGGTCGAATTATTCCGGCTCAAGTGCGCTATTGATCGCCGTACAACTGCAATCGGCTTAACGCACTTCAAACGGAACAATCCTTTGGTCTGTCGGGTCTCCGCCCGATTCAACCACGGTTCAGCAGGATCGAAGCAGGTTTATCTCGCACGAAGGCGAGTTCACATCACAGAATAGCTCATCAACTTTTAATTTACAACCATACAGCATTATTACAACCAAGTTTCAAAGATAAGTAAACTTATACATAACCATGTTCAACTGACAAGCATAACAGCTTGTCTAAACTCACAGCGGAAGAAAAAGTTTTACGCGACTACACACGTTGCGAAGACGGACGCCAAGCTTAGCCCAGGGCCTGGTGTCACTCCGGAGGGTCAGTGCCGGCCGGGGACGGGTCCCACTCCACGGACCAGCCAAACGGAACGGACGTTGGCCACCCAAGGTTGTCCGTGGGGTTCTCGTAGGTTATACCTGAAACAAACATTGGCAAGGCTGAGTATTCTAATACTCAGCAAGGCTTACCCGGGATTGGGTTTACTTAGCCCATAACTAGACTCATGAAGGCATTGTAAAGGCTCTGGGTTTATTTTCAGCTGAAAAGTAACAAAGAGTATGAACTATTTTCAAGTTTTAGCTCTCATTTTCTAGTTGAGTATTTATTCTAGATTAGCACCTACACTAAGCAAGCAAGGTAGTGATTATCATCCATCAAGATTATCCATCATTAGTTCCACTTCTTACTCAATGTGGCAGAAGGGATAAGCAGTCTCAAGCATCGTGAGAGGCGGACGATTCGAATCGAATTTAACCTTGCAAGGTAAACCTAACACACACGCTTGGAAGATCCAATGATCATTCCGAAGCAACCGTTTGCCTTTCATTCTGGGTCGTGGATCAGGTCCACCACAAGCGACTGCAGGACCGTACGCACACCCAATGTGTACAGGACATACGTCTGTAGCGCGACTACAAAAACCGTATTCCTGTCTGCCTTGCAGAACGTACTCCCGCACGTCGGTGCGTGTATACATAACGTAAAATCGAGTGGTGGGAGGTATGTCCACTTGCCGGGCCGATTGGTTACTAGGCTTACCGCTTACCATATTTCGCGGCATGTGGCTAGTACTTTCAAAAACTTAGCCACCACTACCAAACATTTCGGCCTTAAAACTTTTCATCAAAACAGACAGGGTAAACTTCCAGGTCATGACACAACACATGACCCTGTCCGTCATCCTTATAGTGGTTGCAGAAATGTAAACATGCAACTCCTATATCGCGCGAGTGACAGGAAATCACCCGACTTCTACCGGTCCTATTAGCGGAGCATCTATCCGATAAGGACTCGGGAGCATTACTTTGGATTCCTAGGATTTATGCATCTAGGGTTTCACCACAATTCCTAGACCTAATGCAAGATATAATATAGATAGATATAGATTGCAGAGTAAATAAAATAGTGGAATATGTCCGGGGCTTGCCTTCGGGAGCAGGGGTAGGGGCAGGAAAGTCAGAGATTTCCGAACTCGGGTTCGGAGCTTCAGTTAGACCTTCGACGACTTGTGCTGGGTCTTCTGGAAAGCCTTGGTCTTGTCCTAAGACCAATTCGTAGTCCCCGTCGTCGAGTGTCGTTGATTCTATATGAAATGCAATACATTAATGAGGTGAATTTTAAATTTAAAATTCAAATATTATATCACATCCAATAGCACACAAACATGTATAGAATAAAGAGGGTTTAGATTTGAAACACCATTTATAAGATATGGTAAAATTTTATTGTAATATAAATTAAACCTTTGGGTTAAATTTGAAATAAACTAAAATTTGATTTCAAAACTTTAAATAAAAGATCATAGAAACTTGATTATATATTAGCATCATAAAACATTACATTAGTGAATACTAAGATTCCAATTAGAATAGGTTATACATTAGGTTTATTTTAAATTTGAAAGCTCAAATTAAAGATGTTAAGTTTAAATTAACTGTGGAGTTTGAAATTGCACAAGGTCACTTAGGACTTAAAGAACATTCATGCTAATCTTAAAGATAAACAAAAGAGCATGAAATGACAAGGTCACATGTGTATTACCCCTTAATCTTAGATGTTTAATAAAGGCAAAAATATTTTGTTTCACACTAAACTCTATTAACGAAAATCATAGAGTTTGAAATCTATTTTCTAACAAAATTGATTTCACTATTTTTTGATTTTTCTACGAATTGTTAGGAATTTTACAAGACAGAATAGACCCTCACATGAAATAACAGATACTCCTTGCAAACTAGTCCCTGCATTTTACAGTTAACCCCCTGAAAAGAAAACGCAGCAAGCAATCAAGCCCAGAGCCATGGCCGGCGGTGAGGAAGCTCCTGCCCGGCCAAATTCCGGCCGGTGAGGTCGCCGGTGGTGAGGGGAAAAGAGAGGAGGAGCACGAGGGGGCCTAGGGCTACCTGTGGGTGGTCTCGGAGGGGGTCAAGGCGGTCGGAGGAGGGCTACCCGCGGAGGGCAGGGCCGGCGGCCGGTGGCGCACGGCGGCGGAGGACTTCTGGTGGGCGGGGGTGGAAGAGGACTGGCTGGGGAGGCTCGGTAGGGCACGGGGAAGCTCACGGCGTGGTCAATTTGGGAAGGAGAGGAACGGAAGAGGGAGTTCCACGGCGACCCAAGCTTCACGGCGGCGGCAATGGAGGAGGGGCGGTTCTGTACGCGCGCGAGTTGCCCTGGGCAGTCCTTTTATAGCCGAACGGGGTGGTGGTGGCTCACTGGCGCCGTAGGGCAGAAGAGAGGGGAGGGGATAAGGTTTGCCGCGGGGTTTTGCGGCGGCGACAGGAGGGGCGCCGGCGGCGGTGCGGCAGTGCTGCAGGCGCCGTGGCGCGCAGGCGAAATGCCAGCAGGGGAGGGCTTAAGCGGTGAGGGGGGTGGGGCGGCAACGCGTGGCAGGGGGAGGAACACGGGAGGTGGCCGGCGGTGAAGCCGGGGCGGCGCATTACGCCGGCGACAGAAGAGCAGGGGAGGCAGAGCAGGGGGGGGGCAGAGCGCCTGAGGAAGAAGGGATGAACTGACTCAAGGACTAATCTGTGATTTCAGAGAAAGACAGGGGCCTTACTGTAAAGGGCTTGTAACTTTTAAACCAATGCTCAAATGAAGATGGTTCAAAAATCAAAAGTGCATGGTTTTTCAAACCCTACAACTTCTCTTTAAGGTTCATCTACAATTGAGCAATAGTTTTTGAGTTAAAATGAACTTAGTAATAATTTCATGTTTTATGTAAATCCCTAAGTAAAATTACTTTTGCACATACATCCTATGGTAATTTCACATATATTTTTACAATTTGACCACAGATACTACTTTTTGCAAAATAACCCTTATGCTTTTAAACTTTTCCCTCATCTCCATCCATTTTGCATAAAAGGGCCTTTAATTAATATTAATTACATAAACATCCTTTCTTTCATAGCATTGCTTACATAAAGTATATTTTTGCCAAACTTTGAACATACAAACATGCTTAAAATCTAAGGTATAACCCAACTAATTACCTGAGTGTCACAATCCTCTCGAGCTCCTCTCCGTAGTCCTCTCGATCGGGAAGTTGATGTGTGTATCTACAACCAGGGTATGGCCGTGTGCAGCCGTACCCGTACAGTGACTGCTGTCAGTGTTGCCCAACAGTGAAGCCGTGCTGTCACTGTTGGGATGGAACCTTCTATCATGTGACGAAATAGCGCTGACCCGTTGCGCCGTTACCTCCGCGTGCACTATGGCAACGCACGCCTCAGCTCTCCTGTTACAGGCCATCGTCACACCGCGTGCAGCGCCGTGACGGGACTGTACGCCGCTTGCGCACAGTATACGGTGACACGATGCACCACCTTGGAAGCAGGCGGGCTTACCGTGGTGTTAGCCTACCTGCCCCGTGAGTCAGTGGCAGACCACACCTTTTGACTTGGGCGCGCCCAGCCCAACTACCGCATTAAATGCTGGTAGGTGGGTTGGAGACCCGTGAAGGGCCTCCTGCCACGGGCACGTGGCAGGGCCAGCCCCACTCCCACCGCAAGGGCGGCACGTGGCGGCATCGGACCCCTTCCCGGGGGGAGGGGTGTCCAGGCCCCTCGAGGCCAGTTGGAGCGGTCAGGCCCGTGGTGGTCTGGCCATCACATGTGGCAGCCCCGAACCTCCCTGGGGAGTCCGGGTCCGCGGGGGCTACCCGAGAGCTCCCCTACCTTCATGGGCACGTGGAGGCCTCGGACCTCTAAGAGCATGGGGAAGGCCCGGAGACCATGGTCCCAGCTGTCAGGCCCGGGCCGTATGCCATGTCACCCAGAAGAGGAAGGGGAGATTACAGATGACGAAATGCTAAGGGCCTGTACACCCTAGCAGGAGGTACCCCTGTCTGTATGTACCGACAACCAGATATTCATAGAGTCCATATCTGGTGGAAAAAGCTATTTTCAGAATATCACTTGGCCTAATCTTTATCTGATGATACCCAGAATGAAGGTCAATTTTGGAGAATATCTTGGCTCCGGCTAACTGATCAAACAGGATATCAATGCGGGGAAGAGGGTACTTATTCTTAATAGTAACCGCATTGAGGGGGCGATAGTCAACACATAGTCTAAGACTATTATCCTTTTTCTTAACGAACAAGGCAGGGCATCCCCAAGGTGAAGCACTTGGGCGGATATAACCTGTATCAAGGAGTTCCTGAAGTTGAAGTTTCAACTCTACCAGCTCATTGGGTGGCATACGATAAGGCCTCTTAGAAATGGGGGCTGTGCCAGGTTGTAATTCTATGACAAACTCAACATCTCTATCTGGAGGCATTCCGGGTAAATCGTCCGGGAACACATCGGGGTACTCACACACAATAGGGATATCTTCTAACTTGATCCCTTTTATGGCATATACACTAGAACTGATATATTCCTCCTGTGGAAGATGAAGGATGGTATGTCCATATTCTGGGGAGTTTATCTCAACTATTCGAGAAAAGGTATCTAGAGATACCCGATGTCTGGTCATCCAATCCATGCCTAGAAGAATATCCATTCCTTCTAGGTTTAATGAAATTAAGACTGCTCTTATTAGAGTGCTACCCAACTGGATTGGTATATCTCTACAAATTTGATTTGATGCAATTCTACCTCCCGGGGTTGTTATCATATATGTTCCATTAGTGGGGTAGAAATCCAAACCTATTTTGGTCCCAAACCTTGTACTGATAAAACTATGGGTTGTACCAGAGTCAAAAAGTATAATAGCAGGGTGATGGTGTAGAGTGAATGTACCCGTCATCACTGGTGCACCTTCCGGAAGTTCCGATAGAGTAGTGAAATTTACTCTTCCTTGACGGACTTGCATACCCTGTCCCTTGCCTTTGTTTTTGGGGTTGGAGTTGGAGCCCTGTCCAGGGAATGTCTTCTTTGGTTGTGGGCAGTCTTTAACAAAATGCGTTGGACTACCACAATTGAAACACCGATTGACATTATTCCCTTGATTAACCTGCGGGAGGTTTGGCCTTGGACCAAATTGTCGTTGCTACTGCAGAGGTTGAGGCGCTGGTGGCCTGTTGAATCGGGGCTGCTGAGGAGATCTAGCTACCCATCTGCCTGCTGGAATATTTTGGGGCGGAGCTTGGGAAACTGGGTTTTGGACCAACCGATACCTCGAAGGTTGTAACTTTGAGGGTCCAGGCGATACTTTCTGTCTTTTCTCAGCACGATGTGCTGAAATACAATCTTCTTGGGTAAGGGTCATGTTAACCAATTCGTTGAAGTTGTCAGCCTTGACCAGATTCAAGCGTTCCTTAAGCTTGGTGCTCAGTCCACGACAGAATCGATCTCTTTTCTTGGCATCCGTGTCAGCATGATAGCCCGCATACTGGCACAGGTGATTGAAAGCTTGTGGTATTGAAGTACAGTGCGGTTGCCTTAAGTAAACGCCAAAAATTCATTGAGCTTTCGCTAAATGAGTCCTTCCGGTTGCCTTAAGTAAGCGCCAAAAATTCATTGAGCTTTCGCTAAATGAGTCCTTCCGGAATATGGTGCGCTCTAAAGGCAGCTTTGAATTCTTCCCAGGTGATGACATGTCCATCCGGTTGCATAGCATAATAATTGTCCCACCAAATGCGAGCATTACCACGAAGCTGTTGGGCTGCGAAGAGAGTCTTATTTGCTTCAGAACATGGGACAGAGAGTAATGCAAACTTGGACCTAATGGTACGGAGCCAGGCATCTGCATCAAGGGGTTCTTCAGTTTTATGGAAGAGCGGGGGCTGCGTACTAAAAAAATTCTGATAACCAGCCGATGGATGTTCTTCACGTCCATGTTGAGGAGAACGGAACTGATGTTGCTGGGCTTGCACTAACAGGTTCAAGAGTTCGGTCTGACGGGCCATCACTTCCGCTAGATTTGGCGGTGGCGGAGGTGGTTGTTGTGAACCACTAGCCTGGTCTGGTCAGAATCCCTCCGGGGTTCCGCGTGTAGCGCCAACCATCTGAAATATAGAAGTTGTCCATTAGCATTCACCAATACTTGCTTCTATTTTTAGAAATTTTATAGTACCAAATAGCACATACTGGAGCAGTGCAAAGTAATACATCCAAGTCACAAGTGTTAACTCAACAATCCAAACAGTAACTCAGATTTACATTACCAACTGAAACTTATTCCATATTACATCATGTTGTTTCCTTACTACAAACCAAGCTGTACATAGGTTTGCCACATATACTACAACAAGTGGCTTGTAGGTCATCTAACTACTCACTCCCATGTCACACTATCTACACCTAGGATGTCATCAACTCAAACGGAACTAGAAGTCATCGAAGTTGCCCATGGATGACTGACTGCCAGAAGAGGAATGATGGGCTCTAAGAACAGGATCTCCATGCTCAGAGTCGATCTCGGAGACTCCTTCAACTTCTTCAGGGTCTTCTTCTTCTTCTTCACTCTCAAACTCATCAACATCAGGATGCACTGGTTGCTCATGAAGCATGTTGATATGGTCAATAGCTTGACCAAGATTAAGGTTGAGCTCATGAACTTGCTCCTGGAGAAAGTCAATGACAGTGTCGCGCTGGACAATGAGAGCATCACTATCAACAATTTGTTCTTCTCGATGCTGAATGGTTTCTTCCCGCTGAGTAATAACCTCTTCCTTGGCCGTGACAGTTGCTTGAAGTTCCTCGATCTGCGTATTCTACCGGCCAACTTGATTACGATATCCTTGGGCTACGTTGGTCAATCGATACATACCGTGCTGCTGGAGTGTCTGGTAACGGTACTGTGCATTCATGAATCTGACCGCAGTGCATAGAGTCTCTCCGGCTAGATTTCCTAGTAAGTGGCCACAGTAGGTCACCCTGAAAGTCCATTCTAGGTCACGAGAATCCATTGCAGGAAATAAGCTGATGGGATGTCCTGCAACTTCCTCAGGATGCTGATCACAAAAGATGTGAATAGCTTCCATAGCTGCCGCTTCAAAAGCATCAGCGAGATGATGACCAATCACATTAACTTCAATAGGTTGCCATAGAGATAAGGTAGGGTGCGGAGGTACAGTCATCTTCACTCTGCAACGAGGAACTCCTTCTTCATCATACTCTACTCCATCATAAGGTGGAGGCTCGGTATAGCCAAACATCTGAAGGACTCCCACTAAAGATGAGGAAAACCCTCCCAATGCGGCATTGGTATGAGCGTGTCCTGCGGAATCCCAAAAAAACCTTGGAAGCTCAGCCATCTGAAACAAGGATTCAAATGGTGAGATTACAAGTTTTCAACCACACACCTTGAGAAGACTGCGGAAAAATGTGAGTTAGCCATATGGAATGACTGGAATGCAACTATCTAGCTAAAAACTCACAAGGAAAAAGAAACAAGATGACCTATTTTGATAGCAGAATCTGAAAATCAGAGGATTATTCTAGATCGTGAGAATGAAACGATAAAGGTCGAAACATTAAACCCTAAGGCTTTCAGTATAACCATTTCAGAACTATACTGGTTACCATCACACTCTAGACATCCTTAAAACAACAAACCATGCCACTTATTCAATCAATTCAAGGAATATGCATGCACGTGCTACGCGTCCTCACAACTCAAAATAATTGCCAAATATGTTTGGACTTACGTGATTAGTTTCGGTGGCACAATATATTCGTCTCTCCCTATAATAGCTAGTCGAATATCCTTATTCGTCTTAACCTATTTAACCGTGGTAAGCATACCTGCAGAAAACCACAATATATATGAACCTTTCATGCCAGCACTCATGAAAGCATCCTCAAACATTACTGTTCACTATAGAAACAGCATCTGTACAGTTACCGCCGTACAGACAACGTTAACATACGTTATCGAAACAACGTATTCACGGGGGTATCGCAAAATGCGGGGGTATTGCTGTTCATACCCTGCACCTAACCATATACTCCCAATGTAGTCAACCGAACTGGGTACATTGGCAGTATCTCAAGTAGGGCACTGCTTGAGAAATAGCGTTCGGTTCGCATCACCGATGGGAAGGTTAACTCCCCAGTTAGCTGAGGATCCTTACCTTTTTACCTTATCGTTGAAGACGTGGTTACAGAACATAAGGTCGATTGTGCATAAATTTAAGGTTTAATAGAAAAGTAGTGCTGAAAGTTAGAGTTATATACATATACTATTGCCACCTCTAATTCCCTTAAATATCACCCTAGGGCTTTACGTACTAAACACAATCCTTAATGAACCCAATGTAGTTTTGCAAAATACTTTGTGGGTCAAATTTTATATTAAAATATTTTTAAGGTCAATCTATATCTCCAGTGTACACTTGTTAGCTCTGATACCAGCTGTGGCAGAACCAACCTGAATTACACCGACTCAAGTACGCAAGTCCTCTCTCAAGGGCTCCAACGTACTTCAAACGGTGTAACCCCTTGGCCTGTCGGGTAACATCCCGATAAACCACCGAATGCAGGATCTAACAAGGTACCTCGCACGAAGGCGAGTCCAGAGATACAATCACCACCATATTTTACATCACAGACGCTTAGATTACAAGGGTTTGCAGAAGTAGCAAAGGTTCCAAGCTGATAAAAATTATTACAAACCAGTTTAAGAGTTCAAGTTCACGGCAGCGGAATTTTAAAGTACGACAACGGTACACGTCGCCAATACGGACATCATGCTAAGCCCTGGCATGACGTCACTCGGTATAATCAATGTTGGCCGGGGACGGGTTCCACTCCACGGAGCAACCATCAAACAAAGCATATGGCCAAGGCATGGGAAGCGTAGGGTCTTCAGGGACATGACCTGAAATAACATCATATTGAAAGGCTGAGTACTCTAATACTCAGCAAGGCTTACCCGAAATTAGGGTATACTTAGCGCGTAGCTAGACCATGAAGGCTTTGCAAAGGTTCTGGGTTTAGCTTTTGCTGAAAAGCAACAAAGAGTAGATCCTTAATTTCAAATTTTGGCTTTCAGTTTCTAGTTACTTTAACCATTCTAGGTAAGCACCTATAACTACTCAAGCAAGGTAGAGCCTCTTTAAAACATATCTTAGTATTACTTCTCATAAGATTTCTCTTGTTACTCTATGTGGCAGAAGAATTAAGCAGTCTCAATCTCCGCGAGAAACGGACGATTCTGAATCGAATTTCAATCCTTGCAAGGTAAACCTAACTCATACGCTTGGAACACCAACAGGTCGTTCTGAAGCAACCGTTTGCCTTTCATTTCAGGTCGTGGAACAAAGCCACCACAAGCGACTGCAGGACCATACGCACATCCAATGTGCAGGACATACGTCTGTAGCGCGACTACATGATCGTATTCCCGTCTGCTCTACAGAACATACTCCCACAGACGGTGCGTGTAAACATAAAATAAAAGTCGAGTGGTGGGAGACGAGTCCACTTGCCGGGCCGATTGGATACTAGGCTTACCGCTTACCATATTTCAAGGCATGTGGCTAGTACTTTCAAACGCTTAACTGCCACTACCACACACTGTGACCTTAACCAAATTCATCAACACAGACGGGGTACCCTTCTTTTCCATGATACTACACACAACCCCATCCGTCATCCTTATAGTGATTGCAGGATTGTAAACAACCAATTCCTATATCGCGCGAGTGACAGGAAATCACTCGACTTCTACCGGTCCTATTAGCATAGCACTAGTCGGACTCAGGTTTTAATATTCAGTACATCGGTTCCTAGGAATATGCAACTAAGGTTTCCAGACAATTCCTAAGAACTTAATGTACATGTATATATATATATATATAAATATAGATTGCAGTGTAAATAAAGTGGTGGGTTTATGTCCGGGGCTTGCCTTCACTGGTGAAGCTGGGGTCAGAGATGTTAACGAATTCTTTCGAACTCAGGTTCGGGGCTTCAGTTAATTCTCCGATGACGTTTCCGGAGTCTTTAGAAATTTCCACTTCGGATTCCGGGAGAATTTGATAGTCTCCGTCGGCGAGAAGCGTCGAGTCTACATGTGATGTAAATGATGCAGTTTAGAAATGCATAGGCTTCTATTTTGTTTCACGATAAAGTTGCAATCCAACGAAATTAATATTACATACTAGCAAGCAACACAATTTCCCTTTACTAGGCAGTCATTTATCGGGTATTAACTAAACTACTCTGTTACATTAAGTAACATGGTCATCTACCCCAAACATTTAACTAACTACATTAGGTAGCATGGTTGGTTATCTTAAATAATAACACTAATTACACTTAATAACTTTATTTATTTGACTAGTTAATCATCTCTAATAACCCTAGGTTATTATTTAATTATGGACTTACTTTGCTTAAATAGGAATATAGCATTATTATATCAAGTTCTATTTATTCTAGTTGTTCTACCCCTAATTATGAGTTGAAAAATTATGGACATGACACACTACTCAAGAGTGACCTCTCAAAATATTTTCATAATTTTTCATGAATAAAAACTAGCATAAATGAATTATCTTTGAACACAAGCATAAATCCATAACTTGGTGTGTAGCCTACTATTAATCCTAATATTTTTACTATGGATTACACATGCAAAAAGGAGGTTAGGATATAAATTTCAAATACAAATGCTAACAGAAACATCCTTAATTAAAATCTAAGTATTTTATCAACATATAACAAAGGTACTCAAATTTCTAAGTAATTGAGCAGTAAAGAACTCGACATTTTTACACAGAGCTACACATGGAATATACAACCTAAGTTCCAACACATGCATATAACATGAGATACAAATAAAATACTCATTTCCTACTATTTAATCTACATCAGAAAATACACATATACAGCTCAAACTCACTATATAAAAGTAGTCGAATTTAACTTAAGGGTTCCAACCCAACTGGTTTGACATTTTTCTGAATTTTGTACAATTTTCTACATATTTTTGAAGTTCACAACTTTTGAAATGGGGGGGAGGGGGCTCTGGAATCTTGCAGCTAGACCCTTAGAACTTTTGAAATCATCACAAATATGCTCTTGGCTCGTTAGGGAAGAAGACCAGAGAGATTGCCGGCCAAATTCCAGCGAGGAGGACGGCTGGGGTTGGAGAAGGGGTGGTCAGCGAGCATGAGGGGCTCAAGGCGCATCTTCTGGGGGTCTTGGGCAGGGAAGGGGATGACCGGAGTGGGCGTTCCCACGGCGGCCAAGGCGGCAGCGGAGGGGAGCTCGTCAGCGAGGGGCTTCCCAGTGAGGGGGGCGGCCAAGCTCGGGCCTGGTAGCTGCAGCGGGAGGAGGGGAAGCTGTTGGGGTGGTCGGATTGAGCGGAGACGGGGCGGAGGTAGGGGCTCGACGGCAACAGGAGCTCACCGGGGAAAAGGGGAATGGCGGCGACCGGACTCCGGCGAAGGATTGGCATTGGGGTGGGGCCGTAGAGCTTCGGCGTAGCGCGGTGAAGCTTCCTAGGTGGTCGTTCGGGACAATGGGGGTCTCGGTGTGGGAGCTCCGTGGCGACCAGGAGCTCGCTGGTGAAGAAGAAGGAGGCGGCAGTGATGTTCGGTGCTCTGGGCGATTGGAGAGCAAAAGAGCGAGTGAAATGGGAAGAGAGGGAGCTAGTGCTGCTCTTAAACCAGAAAAGAGGGGGCGAGGGGGCGTGCACAGGTGGCTGCTGCAGCGGCGAGGTGGTGGACGGCAGAGCTGCGGGGCGGCGTGGCATGCGCGCGAGAGGGCCAGGGAGGTGGAGCTAGAGCGATGCTCGGGCTGGGGGCGACGCGTGGAGCTGCTAGGAGCTGGAGGTGGCGCCGGGGAAGCTCTGGAGTGGTGGTGAGCGGCGCTGACGCCGGCGACAGAGAAGCAGAGCAAGCGCTAGAGGAAGAAGAAGAGGGGAGGGGTCCGAGGGACCTCGTTGGAATTTGCAAAAATCTCAAGGACTCCTCTGTAAACTAGATTTTCCCACTGATCCAAAGCTCTAATGTGGAAATGGTCAAAATAGAAGTGGTAGAACTTTTCAAACCCTACAACTTTGCTTTAGGGCTAAAGTTCAGAAACCTAAAGCACAATGCTTTATTTTACCATTTTGCACTCAATTCAAACTTTAAATAAGTTTTGTCCTTCTCAAAGTAAATTTCTTATAACTTTGGACTTAATTGCAAGTATTTATGACATGTCATGATGACTTACACCTTTTTACATTTTGACCCTTGGTAATTTTGGATGTTACTTTTATACTTCAACTAATTTACACAAAGGGACTTGTACTTTCATAAATTTACACAAATACCCTTATTTTCATAACTTTGCTCAATTTTCACACAATTTAATCCACACCAAACATTCTTCCTATTGGCTTGCTCTATTTAACACCTAGGGTGTCACAGACTTGGGTGGGCGTGAGGAGTCAGATGATGAAGAAGACAATTATGTCCCCGCTGCTGGCACACCCACGGATGATGACGAAGAAGAAGGTGATGACGATGATGACGAGTAGTGGCTGTGGAAAGGCCTCTCCTTTTTGGTGCTTGATGACAAAGGGGGAGTGAGCTCACCATCCACCTGGAGTGTGGCCGCTTTATCTATCTATCCTTGTGTCGTTGAACTTGAACTCTAGTGCTTGTAGACATGTGACACTTGTATCTGTGTAATGTGTGGAGTCCCAAGTGAAACTTCTAAATTTTTAAGACTTATTTATGATTCTCTATGCTAGTGTGATCTTAAAACCTTATTGCTTTTGTGATGCTCATGACTTGGTGCTTGTTTATTTCCACTTTGTTGTTGTGATATATCTTGTCATATGCATCAAGTTGATATTTATCACACTTTGCACCCCACGAATGCAATAATATTGAAGAAACTATTTTAATATGTGCAAATGGTATTTGAGGCCATTTTTGAACTTATCTTGATGAATGCACATATTAAGGAGGAGTTCAACTATATGATTGAATTCAAAATATTTTATTGAATTTATTGTGAGCCTTAATTGTGTTATCATCAATAACAAAAAAGGGGGAAATTGAAAGTGCATTTGGCCCCCTAAGTGGGTTTTGGTGTTGATGACATACAAAATTAAGGAGTTAATAAGTTTATCAAGTTATGGATAGGTTAAAATTCAATGAAATTAAAAAGAGCAAGAAAAGATGCTAAATCTACTTAAAGGACAGTGTTGGTCTTAAAAGAAGATCTTTTAGTATTTTCTATTTTGAATTTGAGTATAGGAAACACCGTACTATTAAGAGGGATGCAAATTGATAGCTTCAAGATATCAAAGTGCTTAATTGACATGCTAACTGCCCAAGAGAGATAAAAATCACACACTTGTGCACTTAGTTTTCTCACTGACTCAATGTGTGTCGCAAGTTTCGATCCCTATCGGAAGTTGGTTAATTGTTCCGACAGGGGGATCCTCTGCGGCTGTTTTTAATGGGGTCAGAAGTTCCGACAATCACTTATTCTGCATAATAACGGCTAGTTTTTGGGGCTCGAGTATTTATACCCTCTCAGCCCCTCCTTCATTTGTGGCTGACCTAACTCGAGACAAACACCTCCAAGAGCATTTACTACTCCTCCCCAATCCTTCCAAGAGCTTTTGAGTGAGAAGGTAGTCAAGTTCATCTCAAGAGCACTTGAAGCATTCTCATCCATCGATTCATGTTTGTTACTCTTGAAGCTTGCTTCTAGATAGTTTGGCGTTATCCAGTTGAGCATCCTCTAGTGTGTGTGCACCCCGGGAAGTTTGTATTACCCATCCTTTGTGGATTTTATAGTAAGTGACTCAATCCTCCTTTGTGGTTGATTGAGCAGGGTAAAGGGTTAGTGGAAGACCCAACTCTTTGTGAGCTCCTCAATGGAGACGTAGCTTACTTAGTGGAAGTGAATTTCGGGAACAAATCTCTTGTGTCTTGTGCTTATTGCATTTATTTAGTTCTTGCTGACCTAGAGTTTGTTGTGTGCCGATCTACCTACTCAAGTTGTTGTGCTTGCAAAGATCACCTGCAGAAGTCTCCTAGTATCATTGCGTAACTTTTGATTCAGCCAGGTTCTACAGTTTCATATTTAATTTTGAATTTCGTATAAGAACTTTTCTTTTGTCGGAAGTTCCGGTCAAGTGTTGGAAGTTCTGACCCATTGGAACTTCCTACACAGTGTCGGAACTTCCAACATATTTAATTATTACAAAGAACTTTTTAGGTTTTTCAGATACGCCTATTCACTTCCCCCCTCTAGGCATCACCAAGATCCGTTCAATGAGAGAATGCCCTCATTAGTCCCGAGTCTAAATTTTACGGACATCAAATGACTTTTAGTCCCGGTTGGTGTTACCAACCAGAACTAAAAACCTCTGGATATTAGTCCAGGTTGATAACACCAACCCAGACTAAAGGGAGATCCTTTCATCCCGGTTGGAGTTATCAACTAGGATTAAAGGGTCCTTTAGTCCCGATTGGTGTTATCAACCGGGACTCAAAGGTTTTTCGTGGGTTAGTTGAAATGGATAGCATCCCATCTAAAGTTATATGTGCCGTGTAGGTGGAATGGTAAGCAATCTATACGCGAGGCAAAAGATCTTGGGTACGAGTCCCGCGGAACATAGTGGTGCTCTGTACTAGTGCATGGTATCAAACATATGAACAGGGCTGGCAGGCTGCCTTTTTCATGGTGCTGAACAATTTATTTCCTTCATGACTCCTACAGACGTTAATCAGTTCGTCTATCAAAAATCGAATTATCAAATATATATCAGTACTAGTAGTCTAGTTGTACATGAGTTGGAGATTTTGCTAATTTGAATGGTTTCGCAAAGGATAAATAGATGATTGGTAGACTACTTTTTCCATTTCAATTTTTCCAGATTATATCTGTGTATAGGGATTGTACCTTTGTATGCCACTTAGCTTTGGTAACAAAAAGTTTAGCATTCCGTTAAGTTGACAAGGTGAAAATTTTGATTACATGTGGGCGACCAGTAATAAGATCATGCTTAGGATTTGATTTGTATGTAGGATGCACAACAATGAATTTTAATTTATGCCAAACACTAGTACAGATATGGTTATCCCAAACACCTCATCACCACGATTGAACTCAAACTATTGGTGACATTCTTTCACTAGTTCATGAGTAGGTGGCCATAGTAGCCATTGAAACCAGCGATAAAAATCCATATCACTGCCAGTTTAAGATACGAACCGGTGGTGAAAGCTCAAATGACCATCACCGTTGGTTCGTATTATGTACCCATTTCTTTTTAAATTGAAAACCTACCCATTGGTATGAAAAAATTTATAATTTTTCATATAAAATTGGATGAATACCAACTTTATATCAAAATTATAGACCTCAACGGGATCTAAATCTTTTTAGTTGAAAATTTTCATTTAAAATTATTTATATACATAAATATTAATTTAAATTATTAGACCAATCAAACCACCTTAAATGGAAAAAAGGTTAACATCAAAGTTGTAGTACGCGACGAGATCTATAACTTTGCAGTTGACAACACTTTTATTTGAGATTATCTTTGCATCTAAAAATTTAATATAAGATTTATAAAAATTAGTATAAATGAATAATATCCAATATTTTGGCATAAGTGACTGTGTAGCATAGTGGTATGGAGGGATCGCGCGATGCGTCTCCAGTGATGCATATTTCAAATAATATGTAAAATTGTGTATGTTGGATGTCAAGAAGGTTGCTCGAGCCGTGGTTGCTTGGGTATATATTTTTTTACCATCATTATAAGTTCTCTACGGAGTTTTTAAAAAAAATATCACCACCGGTTCGTGGCTCAAGTTAGCGGTGAAACCTAGTCATCACTGCCAGGTCGTGGCTCATACTAGCGGTTATGATCAAGTTTCACCACCATTCGTGAACCCGGCGGTGATGACCGACCCTATCACCGCCTACTCTAATCAAACATCACCCCAAACAGGCAACAAGGGGGGTTTTAGTCCCAGCGGTGATGGAGGTGGTTGTAGTAGTGAAACACTTTGGTCCTGCTGTAGCTATTAGGCCTTTGTCATTGTTGTATTTTATTAAGCAGTTTTCAAATGTACCACATCGACTTTAGGGATTTAGTTTGATAATTAAAATAACATCTCAATGCACAATTTCATTTTAAGGTTTCATAGTTACCCGTAGCATTTAATCTTGTATGCTGTACATATCAAACGTGAATGAATTATGCAACCGCTTGTAATTTTATCGAGGTTAAATACTAGCACACCAGTCAAGGTTGCACAAGATCAAAAATCATGGAGATGAAACGAGTTGCTCTCAGTGGGCCTTCATTTTACTTTCAAAGCTGTTGGTAAATGTGTAGAGACTATGATTCATTTCAAAGAAACCCAACGACTCGTCTATCATCTTGGTCGGGGTGGGGGTGGGGTTGAGGCCGGCTGGTTAGCTGCTCCATCCGTGGAGTCAGCGACCACGGTTCGATCCCGACGGGTGCACTTTCGCTAGAGTGGAAAGCAGCCTGGCTTGAAGTACTCATGGTGCCTAGTGTCCAGGTGTTGCAGGGGTTGAGACCGGCCTGGTTTGCTGCTCCATCCGTGGACTCAGCGACCACGGTTCGATCCCGGCAGGTGCACTTTTCGCTAGAGTGAAAAGCGGCCTGACCAGAAGTACTCCTGATGCCTAGTGTCCAGGTGATGCAGGGGGCTATTCTAACCTCCAGCCCCTATCTCATAAATTTCAAGCAGCCATGTCACTATTTTTGACTATGTGGCATCTCAATTTATGGTATTGAAACTTCTATGAAATTGACATACAGTAGGAATGGTCTTACCCGATGATAGAGAAAACTACAACGACTCACTTAATCCGACATTAAACATATTCTTTACTTGGACAATCATGCAAGGCCTCGTGGTTTTCTGGATGTTGGCAAGCTTCATCTTATTATCCCAGCATCTTCGAGGAAAATATAGGGTATATACTCCCTTTGATTTTATTTACATGTCGTATTAGGTTTGTCCTAAGTCAAACTTGGTTAACTTTGACCAAGTCTATAGAAAAATATAGCACCTATCAATGTATATTTCATGGTGAATTCAATGAAACAAATTTGGTATTGCAAATATTATTATTCTTTTCTATAAATTTAGTCAAAATTAGCCAAGTTTAACTTAAGACAAACCTAATATGATATGTAAATAAAAACAGCAGGAGTACAATAACAAAATAGATGACATATACGAGAAAAACTTCATGATGTCGGTAGTAGCTAGAAGAAAACATAATCCCTTCCACAAGCAACCGTGTCTCTATGAGGATGTGTGATGCCGTTAGGAGGTGTGCGGGCGTATACATCATCGTCCGTGGTTAAATTTATTTTCTAGCAAGTTATTAATTAATAAACCAACTGGGACGTTATCTTTAGTTTTATATTCATTTTAAGACAGAAGTCAACAAATGATTTGAGAGACTGATAAGAAGGGTCAACCCTTTTCATTTGAAATATATTTATTTGATAAGGAATATGACATCATTAATTTTTATCAAATTTTGACCAACAATATATTTAGTCTACTAGTGAACTAAAGTAAAATAATCAGTACTAGATCTATTATCAAAAATATTTTAGGGTAAACTTATGTATTTATGTATTTGCATAAATATTTTTAGAAAAGATGAATAGTCAAATAAACGAAAGGACTATGGTATCATATATTTAAGAACAGAGGTACTATTTATTTGTAAAGCTGTTTTTGAATCTTTAGGTTGCTCGAGGTACATCATCATAAAACTTTTCAAAACTTGGTCTTCACATTAACAATATCCTTCTGATTATGCGTGTATTGACCTTGTACTCCTAACGAAATCAAACAACCTCATAGAGACACCGCACACTCACCTTTAATTTCAAAGCCATAAACTTTTGCTGCTACAAGAGGAAAAGGTTACGTTTGGCTGGAGCGACCTCAATCAACGTGCATGCAAGACGTACGTCTTGGCTCCTGCCTATCCATTTCTTTTGCATCTCGCTATTGGTCCCTGGCCGTGCACTTTTGTCCTGCGTGCGCATCTGGATATTCTTGGTTGCAGAAGCATTCCTTGTAGATTTTAGCCCTCTTTTATGCCTTTCAACTTGATCCCAAAAACAAAGAAGGCCCATAAAAGCAAGAGATCAGTTTTTTTTTGTTTTATGGTTTGACCGAGTGACAACAGCATGGAGATCGATGAGAGCAGCAATATGAATTAATCTAAGAAGTTGATTAATATTATTCAATACTACGAACAAGTTGGACCAGCAGAAGCCGTACAAGCCTAGTCCCGCGCCTAAGAATAGAACCGGATCGGATATGCATAGAAACGGATTCGAATATCTCGGATATCCGTCTTCTTGTTTCCTTCCGGTTTCCATCCTTTATGTGTGTGTACATATACACACATAGTAGAACAAATGTACATCACATTTGTTTATGCTATTTGATTCAATTATTGTATAAGTTTAGGTGTGACAGTGTATCCAAAAATAAGTGAACACTACATCTATTCTGTCGGTAAAAAAAATATTTACCATATGTATTGGGTCCTGAAAGGAAGTGTTAGATTTTTTTCCGATGTTCGGTTGTTTCTTACAAGGAAAAAGTCCATTCTATTACCCAGTACTATCAGCAAAGTTCGGATAACCCCCTGAAGAATATTACCATTCACTTACCCCCACTGCTTTGGAAATCGGTGCACTATTCACCTTTGATCCACCTCCTAATCCGGATTTGCTGACTGGACGGCGGTTTTGCTGACTGATGGCGACACATGGGTGGTCCAACGTGGCAAAACGTTTTGCGCCCACTTAACCCCCTCCCGAACCGGCCTGGCCCCAGATGCTCCTCACGTGGCCCCTCGACTCCTTCCTCTTCCTCCTCTCCTCTCCAGCCGCCGGCTTCGATCTAGGGTTCGTGGTGGAGATGAGTCAGTCGAGTTCCTGGTCTTGCGCGGGCAGCAGGAGGCGGCGAGAGTCCCCGGAGCAGTATCAGGAGAAGCCGCTGCAGTACGAGCCCCCAGTGTTTTGCTATTGCGGAAAGAAGGCTCCGTGTTGGATATCCTAGAGCGATTTGAATCCAGGGAGAAGGTACTACACCTGCGCAAGAGTTCGGGTAAGCAACGACTTTGTTCAATTCGGTGGTTGAATTATGGGTCGATTTTGAAGTGTTCTATGGATTTTGGTTCTGTTAGGATGGAGGTTGCAAGCTATACCAGTGGCATGACCAAGAGGAGAGGACATCATTTCTGACACAGTTGCTGAGGGATTTACGTGAAATAGTGAATGGATTGAAGGATGAGAATGCCGCCCTGCGGATGGATCTAGAAGCTGGAAACGGGAAGAACGAGAAGGAGGCTGTTTTGATGAGTCAAATTGACCAATTGAAGCATGATCTTGAAGAGAAGAATGTGGCACTGGATTGCACCTTGATTGAACTAAGGAAACTGAGAAAGCTGAAGAAGTGTTTAACTGTTCTTGTAGTCATGTGTGTGATTGCTGCTTTGTTGGTTGTATTTATGAGTGTGTGATGATGTACTGAATATGAACATGTATCTTTCTAATGAATGGATATGATGCAATTTGAGCACAAGTTGTTGTTTCTATCAGACATAACAATTTCTCATCTCAACTAGCATAAGTGTTTTGGTCACCACGTTACAAGTGTTTTGGTCACCACATAACAAAAGGAATCCCATAACCGAGTGGTGGGCTAAATTAACTGACATGTTCAATCACTGACATAAGACATGTTCCTCGATGCTAACTTAACTAACATAAATAAGTACCAACTTTGTACAAGAACAAAAAAGTCACCACTAAAGCCTTCTTCTTCTTCAACATAATCTTCATCATTAGGTTCTTTTTCTTCATCCTCAGAAGGAGGACTGTAAAATCTCCATCTGTTATCTCTCTCTCTGTTGGGTGAACTGTAGAATTCTCTCACCTTCTCAATATCCCTTATAGTTTGATCAGCACCATCCTGAACCCTTCCTTGCTGAGCTCCATCAGACCTGAACACCTCTACATATATCTCAGCCACTGCACCCTTTGAAATGTAGTCTAACATGTAGAGGCAGTTTTTATCATCTGCTATCCTCCTTAACCCAAGTCCTAGATCTGATCCTGGGAACAACCAGTGAAATTCTACCTTGTCTTCTTCAGATAGATCCACATGATCAGCCAAGAAGTCTCTCAATTCTGGCAAAGATACCTTGTCCCAGTCCAAGTATAACATGTACGCTCCCCCACCAACATAATTCAGATCATTGTAAATAAAGTCAAACTATCCTCCATAATGAAACCAAACTGGAAGGATATCTCTAGGATCTCTGGGATCCCCTCCCCCGTCCATTCCCCTGATAGTAGTGAAAATAGGACGAGAACAGTAGTCAGAACAAGATACAATAAAAATATTCGAAGAAAAGGCACTTCCTTTTATACTTTTCCTCATCAGACAAATGTGAAGACTATCTATACTCATCCTAACCCGATCCGATCTAAATAACCCAGCCACCTCTTTCGAGCCGAAATAATCCCCGTCAAACCCCACCATAACTCGCACAAATTAGTAGCAGGTCACCCTAAAATCTAGATGCAAATCGTGATTTGTGGGTAGTACTGATCATCCTATGTCTAACAAATCAAGTATCAATATTAGCTCCCCTCAATGTTAGACCAAGATCGATTCCGCCAAAAACCAATTGCCCCAACCCTAGCCGCCTAAATTTCTTGAAGCACACCAAAAAATGCATCATTGGGGGGGCGATCGCACCTGGTTTACACTGTCTGTGCCGATCAACTCTTCCCTCCTGCGATCGTGCCCTCGATCGATCCACCGTTGCAGCCGAGAGCAGCTGAAGAGGAGAGGAGGAAGAGGAAGGAGTCGAGGGGCCACGTGAGGAGCACCTGGGGGCAGGCCGGTTCCGGAGGGGGTTAAGTGGGCGCAAAATGTTTTGCCACGTTGGACCACCCATGTATCGCTATCAGTCAGCAAAACCGCCGTCCACTCGGCAAATCCGGATTAGGAGTTGGGCCTAAGGTGAATAGTGCACCGGTTTCCAAAACAGTGGGGGGTAAGTGAACGGTAATATTCTTCAGGGGTTATCCGGAGTTTACTGACAGTACACAGTAGTAAAATGGCCACAGAGGCCGGCCATCGGAAATTAATTTAGTAAACCAAACTGATAGTATCTGCAAATTAATTAATTATACGCCGAGAGGCCATAGGAAATTTCGTTCAACACAGACTGGAACGGTTCGCGCGTTTTCTGGCTACACAAGCTGGGAAATTTCGTTCAACACAGACTGGAACGGTTCTCGCGTTTTCTGGCTACACAAGCCGGGAAGACGTGTCCACTGTCAAGTCACCAATTAAATGAATTAACAGCCCGTCTGACGTATGCAACCATGCATGCAAATTGAACATGGACGCTGAGTACAGCAACGCGGACAAAGACCAAGCTGGTATACCCGGTTC
The DNA here is from genome assembly GCF_002211085.1 of Panicum hallii. NCBI lineage: Eukaryota > Viridiplantae > Streptophyta > Magnoliopsida > Poales > Poaceae > Panicum > Panicum hallii. The sequence continues at coordinate 29,063,701 of NC_038047.1, forward strand.
ACAATACTGTTCGTGAAGGTTGTTGTCTCATGTATGCATTAATTGTTTGTCAATCTCCTGGAACTTGCAAGCCACTAATAATCTTGGAGAGAAAAGCAATGAATTATTAAATGGTATTTCTAGATGACTTGGCCACTAAACCATAGGACACGCATAACGCATTTGAATTTTTAATTATTTCACTTCAGTTGCTATAAATTTCCTTTTTGCAATAGGTACAGTACAACTGGATGCAATAAACTTCCATATATAAATTATTTCACTTCACATATTTAGATTGTATAATGTCTTAATCTAATGGTAAACAGGCATATATGTGGAGAGTGGTCCATTTCTAAAATATATTTGATAGAGACATATATATTTTAGTTTTTAATGAACTATTTTGAAGCATGATTTTTCCCCAAAAACAACATATGAAAATGAAAATTGAATTAACATGACAAAACATGTATGGCAGCATGCTAAAAACAATGGCATCTTCAGTATTGGAGTTTTTCATGGAGGACCATGAAAATGTAAGACCGTGCTCACTATAAAGATAGAGTAATAGTATATCTGTATCAAAATATATAACATTCAACAAGCCAACAGTATATGCTACACGTTTCACCTCGACTGGAAATCTGAAAAGAAAAAACAGTACTTGGTCTGGATTATTGCCTTATTCTCTGGGTTCAATTAATTTGCCTTGTTCAGTGGGTTTAGCTGACAATGAGATAATTGATATGAAAATTGTAGGGAAAAATCCTGTTTACACCCTTGAACTACCGCAAAAGTCCGATTTTCAACCTTAATCTACAAAATCGGATAAGAGAGACCATCCAACTTGCGAAACCGGATAAATTTGGCCCTTAGGGTGGTTTTCCGTTTTATAAAAATTAAAATTAGTCAAATTTAAACTAAAAATTCATAAGTAATTCATTTCAAATCCAAACAATACGAAATGAGTATCAAATTTTTGTAAAAAATGTAGCCTATCTATTGGCACTATAATTGTCAATTATTTGAATCCAATTTTTTTATATTCATAGTATTTTGTTGCTTGTAATTATTCCTATTATTTTTGAATAAATAAGATTGAAATAGAGTAATAATGGATAGGTTACATTTTTTAAAAAAATTTGGTACTAGTTTCATATTTTTCCAATTTAAAATGAATTAGTTTTGAATTTTAGATCTAATTAGAATTTTTTTTAAAAAAATATAAAACTACATTCGAAACCACACTAAGGGCTAAATTTACCCAGTTTCAACAGTTGGATAGCCTCTCTTCTCCGGTTTTATAGTTTAAAGTTGAAAATCAGACTTTTGCCATAATTTAAGGGTGTAAACTTGATATTTCCCAAAATTCTATCACCCCCAAGCCAGTTAATAATCTGATGATCCACAAGGGTTTCCATGCATATGTAGCTAGTCAACTATTCACAAAATACACAAATATGACAAGAAGTATGGCAATTTCCATGACTCTCTACACGGTCTATCCTGTGCTAGCTATATATACATGGCACAAAACTAGCAAATTCTCCATGTCTCTGCTCAATCCCTGGACATAGTAAATTAAATGTCTACGATTTTCAACACCACTCTACAAATGGCTCGAATTTTCTTTGAAACAGCTTGGTTTTTATGCCAACTGAGCAAGAACTAGGGACCATCAGACGCCATGCATGTGGGAGTAGACAATTAATCGTGCAAGTAACCCGGAGCGAGGTTTAACAAAATACTAGTTACACGGTTTTTGGCCGTCCAGGTCGCATTGTAGAGTCATGTCATCATGTTTGAAACAAATAAATCGATTTTTCTTTGAAACAGCTTGTTGATGTAGACCAAATTAATTTCGTTCAACACCGACCAAATTCTTTGAAACATCAGTATCTGCAAATTAATTATAGTGATGCATGATTCTACATGGCCTGCCTGCCTTATACGAGGCCGTCGGAAATTTCGTTCAACATAGACTGGAATGGTTCGCGCGTTTTCTGGCTACACTAGCTGGGAAGACGTGTCAAGTCACCAATTAAATGAATTAACAGCCCGTCTAATGTATGCAACCATGCACTCAAATTGAACATGGACATTGAACGGAGCAACGCAGACAAAGACCGAGGAGTTGTACCCGGTTCACATACTGTTCGTTGAAGTTGCATTGTCTCATCTATGCATTAATTGTTTGTCAACCTACTGGAATTTGGGCAAGCCCACTAATATTGGAGAGAAAATAAGTGAATTATTAAATGGTATTTCTTGATGAGTTGGACAGTAAACCATAGCACACGCATTTGAATTTTTAAGTATTTCACTTAAGTTGCTATAAATTTCCTATTCGCAATAGTTACAGTACAACTGGATGCAGTAAACTTCCATGACTCTTCTGTTCACATACTTGTATATTCTCTTAATCTAATGGTAAACAGGGATAGATGTGGAGAGTAGTCCATTTCAGAAATATATTTGATAGACACACATATATCTTCTTTAATGAACTATTTTGAAGCGTGATCCTCCCCCCCCCCCAACCCCCCAAAAAAACATATGAAAATGAAAAATTGAACTAACATGAGAAAACATGTATATATGCCAGCATGCTAATAATAATGGTATCTTCACTCTTCAGTATTGGAGTTTTTCATTAGGATCCTGAAAATGTAAGACCGTGCTCACTATAAAGATGGATTGATAGCAATATCTGGACCAAAATATATATCATTCAACAAGCCAACAGTATATGCTACATGTTTCACCTTGACTGGAAATCTGAAAAGAAAAAACACTTGGTCTGGATTGTTGCCCTTATTCTCTGGGTTCAATTAATTTGCCTTGTTCAGCAGGTTTAGCAGACAATTAATTGCTACGAAAATTCTATCACCCCAAAGCCAATTAATAATCTGATGATCCACAACGGTACACATGTAGCTAGTCAACTATTCACAAAATACACAAATATGACAAGTATAGCAATTTCCATGACTCTCTACAGGGTCTATCTCGTGCTAGGCTGCTGGCTATATATACATGGCACCTTTAGTGCAAATAGCAATACCACAAAACTAGAAGCAATAACAGACACAAACACAAGAAAGCTGCTTGATATCACGCATTGATAGGAGCAATATTATTGTTCAACATGCAGTCGCCCCAAGGCTCGAACAAACAAGCAAAACCCGCTGCGAAGGGTAAGCCTCTCTCTAAAATGCCTCGTAAACCCCACCAAAAAGCTCACGGGTTGGTTAATTACTGTCTCGTCGATCGGACGCTGGAAATGCAGGAACACTTCCAGTGGTTAGCCTGACCAGAGAATCGAAGGTGCAGTCCAAACCAGAGTATCCAGCATCTGCTCCAGCCGATGGGAAAACTGCACCCTCTAACGGTTGGTACCCTTTCCAAAGCCTCCACTTTTGGTTTGCCTTTTTGCATCTGTCTTCCTCCTAGCTGTGTTTCCAGTGTGTCGCCAAAAGCACGTACGTGCATGGTCTCCGACCTGTGTTTCCATTCCTTTCTGCATCTGTCTTGCTTCCCTTTTGTTTGTCCGAAAATCTTCCTGGTGGTACTTTGACCTTCCTCCATTTAACTCTTTTGAAAACCCACTAAATCTCGCAAGTACATTAAATCTGGTAATAAGATCTCCAGACATGCGGGAAGCACGAAGTACAACCATATTTAATTTAGTACTAGAATAGTACATCTCATCTTTTGCGAATTAAAAGATACAGTATATGGTTAAAAATGTTTAACTCAGAACAAATCTAAACGTAGCTATATTCTGATATAGTAACCATTAATTAATATGCCGGCTTTGATTGATTTCTTTGGCTTTGTCTCGTGCCTGCACGCAGCTGCATCTAAGGCTACGGTGACTCCACTGCCAACAACCAGCCGCGTTTCGACCCAGCCTCTGTTCAAAGCTCATGCTAAGTCAGCCAAAGAGACGAAACCAACAGGTATGCGTCGTCACTGAAACTACTCGCAACTGTATATCTTCATGTACATGTTGGGCTAGAGCTTGACATATAAATTATACAGATATATAGTATATTTAAATTTTCATCTTAATTTGATTTGGTTTCATCAGGCAAGGGTTCCACGAACCCAACCGGGGCCCGCTGAAGCTAGTTACGCGGAGAAGACCCCATACCTATGATGTCTCTGTCAAGGGTCAAACTACTACATAAAGTGTGGGTGTGATTCAAATGAATACTCGTAGAGTCGTAGTAGTCACAGTTTATATAGAAAAATATAATACCTTCATTGCTCTTATTAGTTTTGATGGGTTGGTAAAAAATGTATGAGTGTGTATATGGCCAGTTGTATATTCAAAAAATAATGTTGGATATCCTCTGCTGTTCAGTTGTTTCTTATTAAAAAATCTGAAAAAAATCGTCTCCTACAAAAGACTCTTTTGATGGATCACGAATCCATCTGCAACCTTGTCAGCCTGTTAGAATCTGCATCAAACAAAAGTCGACGGTCCAAATCAACACCCACTCTCTTATCTCTCCTCTCAAAACGTAACCCCCTATATATGTTTTGCAAAAATCCAAGTGACCTTGAATCTTGAGAAGTTCAAGTTATATACATGCCAAACTATGTTGGATTTGAAAATGGATCTTGTATAATATTTGGCGTAACAGACTTAAGGCACTAAAATGTCGAGTGGATTTTTGAATTTTCCATCTCTGCCTGGGTCTCTGTCCATTGCCCAAATGCCTCTGTTAGAATTGCCAAAACTTAATATTAGTGGCACATTACCCAGAAACTTAACATAACCAAGTTCATGACAAATCAATCTAATGCAGAATAAATGGTAGTCATTATACCAGCGTTAGCAGTAGTAGCAGCCATTTACGCCTGATCCGTAGAGGAAGTAGGCGTTCTTGTCGGTGTAGGAGATGCAGCAGCGAATCGGCGTCCTCCGGGCGCCAACAGGAGTGCTTGGTCTTCCAAACCCCTCCAGTGCCCTTAGCGATCAGACTAGCGGTGGCTAGGATTTTAGATTGAGATGATTATATCATTAAGGTGCTAACCATGACCTTATGTTTACAGGCACTGTGGGGCTAGGGGCCAGCCTCTGGAAATAGGCCTAATGGGCCTGCTGATCACAGCCCATTAGGGTTTTATCATTAGGTTTCCTTAATCACGTTTAGATGGTTTAAACATTTCCTTAACAGTGAAGATCATAATATCTTAACTGAAATTTATTTCCAACATTCTCCCACTTGATCGAACGGTTAAGGCTAATGTTCGTATCATACTAATATTCACCCTTAGTAGTAACAGAAAGTACCGGACCAATGCGTCGTCAGTAGCTTGATGCACTACTGGGACCCCATTGCCCACAGTCTCACTGAAACACCTCGGTAGAACGCTTATTCGTTAGTTGGGAGTTATAATAGCCCTAAAACCAGGACCTAAAGACTATCCACCAAACCCATATTAGTAACGTGCTGCTTAAACACGTTCGGTGGTAAGCCTTTAGTGAGCTGATCCGCTAACATAGAATTAGTTCTTATGTGCTCAATTTTAATGGTTCGATCCTGGCATCTTTCTTTCACAACACAATACTTAAGGTCAATGTGTTTGGAAGCACCACTTGACTTGTTGTTACTCGAAAAGAATATTGCAGACTGATTATCGCAGTATAATGTTATAGGTTCCGTAATGCTGTCAATTACCTTGAGGCTCGGGATAAAATTCTTAAGCCAAACAGCCTGTCCAGTTGCTTCATAGCATGCCACAAACTCAGCTTGCATCATCGATGCTGCAACTAAACTTTGCTTAGAGCTTTTCCATGATATAGCTCCACCAGCTAACGTGTAGATATATCCTGATGTAGATTTCCTACTATCCACACATCCAGCAAAGTCAGCATCAGTATAACCCACAACTTCAAGGTTATCTGATCTTGTGCATGTGAGCATGAAGTCTTTAGTGCCTTGGCAGTAACGTAATGCCTTCTTGACACCGACCCAGTAGACCTTCCTGGGATTTTTCTGATATCTTCCAAACATTCCGGTAGTAAAAGCCAAGTCAGGATGCGTACAGACTTGTGCATACATCAGGCTTCCAACAGCTGAAGTATAAGATATGTCCTTCATACTTGTGCATACATCAGGCTTCCGACAGCTGAAGTATAAGATATGTCCTTCATCTCATCTAATTCCAATTGGTTCTTAGGACATTGGGCTTTACTAAACTTATCGCCCTTCGCTAATGGAACAGGTGTGGCCTTACTCTTATCCATATTAAATCTCTTAAGCATTTTCTCAATATATGCTTTTTGAGACAATCCTAGTACTCTTTTGGTCCTATCTCGGTGTATCTCAATACCCAGAACATAAGAGGCTTCACCAAGATCTTTCATATCAAAATTGGATGAAAGAAATCCCTTTGTCTCATGCAGCATACGCTTATCGCTGCTCGCTAATAGGATATCATCCACATAAAGCACTAGAATTATAAATTTACCACCCTTTATCTTAGTGTAGATACAATTATCCACATCATTCTCCTTAAATCCGAATTTCTTAATCACTTGATCGAATTTAAGATTCCACCGTCTTGACGCTTGCTTAAGCCCGTAAATAGATTTCTTAAGTCTGCATCCTAAAGGTTCCTTGCCCTTCACAACAAAACCTTCTGGTTGTGCCATGAAGATGGTCTCATCCAAATCACCATTCAGGAACACAGTTTTGACATCCATCTGATGTAGCTCTAAGTCATAATAAGCTACTAGCGCCATAACGATTCTGAATGAATCTTTCTTAGACACAGGGGAGAAAGTTTCATTATAATCAACCCCTTCCTTTTGTGTAAAACCTTTGGCTACAAGCCATGCTTTGAATCGTTTGACATTCCCTTTAGAATCACGTTTAGTCTTGTAGACCCATTCACAGCCTACTGGTTTGACTCCATTAGGAATATCTACTAGATCCCAAACATCATTAGAACTCATGGACTTAAGCTCTTCTTCCATGGCCTCAACCCATTTGGCAGAGTTCTCATATGATACTGCCTCTCAAAATGTGTTAGGATCACCAGCTTTCCCAATATCATACATATCTTCACTTAAGTATGTCTCATAATCAGGAAAAACTGTGTGTTTCCTAGCCCGCTGTGATCTTCTTAATGGTTCAACAGGCTGAGGTGCTGGTTGAGGTGCAGTCTGAGGCACCTCGATAGGGTTCTCATCTTCAGCATTAGGCGCCATTTGCTCAGCTTGTTATTCACTCGCAGGCTCAGGAGCTACTTCAATAGGCGGAGTAGCGCTAGTACTCTGAATAGGAGGCGTAATCTGAACAGATGGTGTACTCTGAACGGAAGGAACAAACAGCGGCACTAACTGAGGTGTTACTATTTCTTGAATTACCGGGATGGGAAGCTCAGCCCGTATTTCTTCAAGATTAATTTCCCTCCTCGGAAAGCTCCCACTGATTCCTGCATCCTCTAGGAATATAGCCTGCCTGGTCTCAATGAACTTAGTGAGGCGATCAGGACAGTAGAATCGGTATCCCTTAGACTTATCAGGGTATCCAATGAAATAGCATCTCAACGTCTTATTATCTAATTTTTTTTCTGTGGATTAAATAACTTAGCTTCGGCTGGACAGCCCCACACACGCAAATAATTAAGCGATGGTTTCTTCCCAAACCACAACTCATAAGGTGTTTTTGGCACGGATTTGGAAGGAACATGATTAAGTATGTGCGCAGCTATTTTTAATGCTTCCATCCACAGCTCTACAGACAAAGTAGAATAACTAAGCATGCTACGTACCATGTCCATTAGTGTACGATTACGACGCTCAGCAACTCCGTTTTGCTGTGGTTCGCCCGGCATACTATACTGGGCCTTTATACCATTCTCTTCAAGATACTTAGCGAATGGTCCGGGTACTTGGCCGAATGGAGCATGTCTCCCATAATATTCGCCACCTTGATCTGATCTCACTAATTTAATAGTGATATTATGCTGATTTTCCACTTCAGCCTTGAATATTTTGAATTTATCTAATGACTCGGATCGATCATGAACGGGGTAAATATAACCGTAACGAGAGAAGTCATCTGTGAAAGTAATGAATGAGTCAAAACCATCAACAGACTTTACTGGTAACGGGCCACAAATATCAGTATGAATTATTTCTAATAGGCCCGAACTCCGAGTAACTCCTTTCTTAATTGTCTTAGCGAATTTCCCCTTAATACAATCAACGCATTGTTTATCTAAGTTTGAGAGATCTAATGAATGGAGTATCTCTTCTCTTATGAGACGCTCAATTCTCCCCCTCGAAATGTGGCCCAAACGACAATGCCAGAATTTCGAAGAAGTCTCATCATCACGCTTACGCTTATGCGTTACATCATCCACATTCATTGCAAAATAGACATTATCAAGAGAGAGCAAATAAAGATCGCCTTGCAAATGACCAAGGCCCACACTTAAATTATGAAATTTAATGTTGCACACAGAGTTGCCAAACTCACAAATATGTCCCGACTTATCTAAACGCGAAACAGAAATAAGGTTTCTCTTTCAAATTGGGAACATAAAGAACATCATGCAAACTAAGGTTGAAGCCGCCTGGTAACTCCAAATCGAAGCTCCCAATGCCTTCAACCTTCACTTCATTGCCATCAGCCACTCTTAGGCTTCGCTCCCCCTCTCTTATAGTTCGGATCGAACTGAATACCTGCAGTGAATTGGAAATGTGCACAGTGACACCTGAGTCAATCCACCAAGTATTAGGAGAAAAATTCACTAAGAACGATTCATCAATAAAAGATACATAATCAGTAATTGTACCTTTGTTCTTAAGCCACTCCTTAAATCCATGGCATTCTTTCTGCTCATGTTTAGGTGACTTGCAGAACTTGCACAGCCTCTCATTAGAGGTCTTCTTATGTGACACGGCCTTGCTCTTATGGCCCTTAAACTTTTTCTTATGCTACCTGCTGCTGCCAGACTCAGCCTGATGCTTAGGAGTGTTGCTCATGCTAACACGCCCAAAACGCTCGCTGACCATGTTGACAGCATCGTTCATCCTTTCAGCTTTCTGCCTTTTTTCTTCCTCAACACAGTAGCTAATGAGCTCAGCCATGCTCCAAGTCGCCTTCTGAGTGTTGTAGCTTATTTTGAAGGGACTGTATTGTACTGGCAGAGAAGTCATGATGAAGTGCACCAGAAAACCATCAGAGATAGCCATATCCAGTGTCTTCAGCTTATTTGCCATGTCACACATGCTCATAATGTGCTCCCTGATTCCACTTTGCCCATCATACTGTGAAGTCAGCATCTTCATGATCAGGGTGCTAGCATAAGTCTTGGAAGAACTCTTAAAGTTCTCCTCCACCTTGGCAAGGTATGCCTTGGCGCTCAGATCATTACCATCCTGGTCCTTATCAGGAATAGCACCACAGATGGCTGGAGTGATCGTGTTCTTAATGATCATGTTGACCATCCTGTCTGATCCCTCCCACTTCTCAATGGCAGTATGATCACCATTGGGATCAGTGGGCTCTGCTGGCTTGTCTCGATGTAAGGCGAGATCATACTCACACACAGCAATGGCAACATTAACATCTTTATACCAGCTTGGATAGTTGGTGCCATTCGGATAGTTGGTGCCATTCAGTGGCTCAATGGATTTCAGGTAGCCCGTCACAGTGTTCACTGAAAAATTATGAGAACAATAACTTCATTAAACTCATAATTAAGATGCGCATAAGAAGTATGAAATTAACCCTATGATGGTCTGATTAAAATCATACATAAATTTCAATTTGCATCACCGATGGGGAAAACAAACAAAATTTATCATTAAAACTCATAATTAAATCAACGATGGTCAGAATTAATTATAAGTGCTCTAAATAAACTTCCCGATGGTTCCATTTAAATAGAGTGCATCTTAACTGCTTATGGTGGATGAACATAATTTCAGCGAATAAATGCAACAAAAACATGATTAAAAGCATTCACATAACTCATGGAAATTAATTAACATAATGCTGGTAATAATAAGTGCAATAGAAATAATTAAAACCTTTAAATATAACAGCTTAAACATAAGAAACAATAAATAAAGGCTTTAAACATTAACTGGGCATTTGGTCCATTTGGCCCATCCCGCGAAAACCCTAATGCGGGTGAATCTGGACGCTCCATTCCGATCGGACGGCCAGAAACTCATGGTAACTCACATAAATATATCCGGTTAGAACGAAACCCTAACACACACCATCACTTCACTTCTTTCTCTGGCATGGCCGCCGCTTATCCACACGGGCGGAGCGGTGGTGCTGGCAGCAGGTGGCCTGTAACACCCTAATGTAATTTTCCCTAATTTTAATGAAATTATTTGGGCTCAAATAAATTTTCCAGGGTTTTCCCTAATTTATCTCGCATTTAAAGTAATTTTATAACACAAGTAATTAAAATTTATTATAGGATCAACTTGCTTGTGCATTCATGCTGGAGCATTATTTTTCTTGTGTTGAGTTTATAGGGTTTGAATTCAAATTTATTTGAATTCAAATAGGTTTGTTTGAATGGTTTGAGTGTAGAAAAGAAAAAGGGAAAGAAGAAGGAAAGGAACCAGCCCAAACCCTCTCCCCCACGGCCCACTTTCCCTTTTCCCCCTCCCTCCTTTCCTCTCCCCGCGTGGGCCAAGCCGGCCTACTTCCCTTCCCACGCCCGAGCTCAGCACGCGCTCAGCCCAGCTCCCTCAACGCCGGCCCCCTTGTCTCTCTGTCTGACTACCCGGGCCCGCTTGTCGGCGCCGTTCCTCCCCGCTGGCGCGCCCGCTCTCTCCTCTCTCCCTTTCTCTCTCTGCCAGGCTGGCCCCGCGCGTCAGCGCCTTCCTCTTCCCTTCCCCTGGGCCCGCACGCCAAGGGTGCTCCGCCTTCCTACAAGTAGGATCCCCAACCCCCTCTGCCTCCTACCCTCGCCGCTACAGCCGCCACCGAAGCTCTAGTGCCGCCGCCCGCTTGCTCCGCCGCCGCCGCCCCCTGCTCCGCCGCGGATCCACCGCTCCGGTGACTTTCAGCTCCAGCCAAGAGCTGCAGTAGCTCCACCTCGTCATCGGGAAGCTGTCCAGGGCTTCTGCATCAACCCCGAGCCCTGCCCACGCCAGAATTGGAGCCGAAGCCGACGCCGGTGAGATGCTCCGCACCCGCAATTCTTTGTCGACGGTGATCCTCGGACCCCCCTAATCCCCCTGGCGCCTTCACAGGATCCCCACACGTAGATCCACGGTGACCCGGAGCCCGGAGAGCCCCGGCAACATCCCTCCCCGCGAGAGCCCAAGCCCTTTCACCGCCGGTCGTCATCGTTCCCCTCCTTCCGCCGTAGCTCCGGCCTCCACAATCTCTCGGTGAGCTTCGCCTCTTTTCCCTAGTCCTTTTGCACCAGAAGTCATAGCCTTTAGCTACCCGTAGTGCTCGGAACGCCGCTCGCCGGTGATGTCCGCCGCCCTGAGCCGCCCTCACCGTCGATCTGCCCTAGCCGTGCCCAAAACCACCTCCACAAGTGCCCCGCCAGGTTCCCCGCGTTGTGCTCTACCTCCTGGGCTTGATCTCGTCGTGAACTGTCCCCGGGAATGCGTGATCGCGTGTCTCCGGCGAGCTCCCGAGCCGCGCCGCCGCGGCCTTTCTTTCTCCGGCGGTCAGCGCCGCCAGCCCGTGCCTCCTTTTCCCCTGAGCCGTCCGATCGGTGTTGAGCGCGTGAGATTAGATCTCGCGTACCGTTTCGCTCCAAACCGTTAGATCCAAATCCTTCGGCCCAGAATAAAAGATACCTCTTCGGCCCGGCCTTTTTGCTAAAGAGCCCTCGGGTTTTCCTGAAATCAACCCGCGGTCCACTGCAGTTCAATAATAATTGCAGTTTAGCCCTATTTCTTGCACCGAAGCCCCTGAGCTTTCCAGTATTCGTGCCCGCCGTCCAAGCCCTGGATTTTCATGTGCTAGCCCCTGTATCTACCCTTTATTTACGTTTAGGTCCCCAATTTTCGCACAGAACCCCCTGGAAGTTCTGTTTTCCTCACAAATAGGTCCCTAGATCTTGTTTCAAGCGTAGTTTTCGCGTCTTAGCTTCGTTTTAGGTGTTCTTTATATCCACGCGATTGTTGTAACGCGTAGAATAGTTCTAGCATAGTTTTGTGTGCTATTTCTATGTAATGTTGTACTGTTTCTTATAGTTTGCTATTGTTTGTGCATGTGTGTATGTCTGGACCATGCTTGATGATCGTGAGTAGACGCGGAGCCTTTGGACCAGTACCAGGAGCAGCCATCTTCCGAGCAGTTCGAGCAGCAGCCAGGAGAGTACGAGGAAGGCAAGTATAACATGAACCTCCTATCAATTTTTAATACAATTTCATACTGCATTTTAATACTGTATGCCTATAAGGACTTTCCTAGCCACTTTATATCCTTTGTATATATCATTTGGGTTGCATTTTGGTTAGTTGTGCTAGGTTGCTGCGCTATAACACCCTTGGTCCTTTTTAATTAATTTGTTAATGATCTTATGCAACTTAATTCTGGAGCCGACCCTCTGTGCTGTGTGCTTGAGTGGTTTGTGCGTCCTTAAAAATATGTTTTTGTAGAAACATGGTTTAGGGGGCCAGCACGGTGCTTAGTGCTTGGTTGGCCACTCTCCATAAGGACCGGTTCATAGAGCGACAACCTGGGACAACCGCGCAACCACAAGACTGGAATGGGATGGTCTTGACTTACTAATTAGGTCGTGCTGGTTCGGGAGTAACTTACCTGCGTGGGCAAGAGGGGTGGTAGGCTTCAATGGTCCCTGCTCCTCCGGCTTGGTCTGTGCTGTGTGCTTTTACCCCCGAAGGTGGGCCCCATCGTCGCTGATCCAGAATCCTTAGCGGTTACACCTTACCAACGTGATCCTTTATAACGGTCTCGTAGTGTGCTTGCTAGCCATCTCACCTAAGGAAGTGTGATGAACAACTAGCGTAGCTCACGACTTGTGGGTAAAGTTGTGCAACCTCTCGAGAGTGTAAAACTGATATATCAGCTGTGCTCACAGTCATGAGCGGCCCAGATCCTCCGTCTGATTAGTGGGGTTATCAACCTTTGGTTAGGGAGATTCCCGGGTGGTTTTGGTTTGGATGGTTCTCAGTAGTTCTTAATTAACATTGATTAATTTCTTATGCAATTTGGGTTCATGGTAATTCATCCACTTATAGTAAATAGTTTTAATAAAATTTGCCAAAACTAAAAGCTAATGCAGTTGAGTCAGCCAACCCAGAGCCTCATAGTTTGTGTTATACTTGTTGAGTACAAGTTTGTACTCACACTTGCCTCTCTACTCTTCTGTTCTATTTTGGATATCTTCGACTGCTGCTCAGTGCCCGGCAACGTGGAGGACTACATCAGCGGCTTCGATGACTTCTAGGCGTTTGTCTCCCAGTCGACGTCCCTGTGGCGCCCAGCTCTTCATGTATCTCTTTTACGCTTCCGCAACTCTTGAACCGATTCTTGATTCAGTTGTAATAAAATAATTCATTTATGATTTATTTACGACTTATATTAATGTTATTCGTGATATATGTTGTGATATCTTGATGATTCTGTTGTATATATGCGTGACTTGATCCTGGCGCATATATGATTGCTCGATTTATGTTCTTTATAAATCGGGTGTGACATGGCCGGGCAACAGTGCGCAGGCGGCACGCGAGCTGGCGCGCAGGCGGCGCGCGGGTGGCCGGGCCGCAGTGCGCAGGCGGCGCGCTGGCGAGCGCGCAGGCGCCGCGCCCGAGTGCAGGCGGGTGGCCGATGCTGGTGCGCAGCGCAGCGCGTGGGCGCCGCGCGGGCTGACGCGCAGGTGCCGTGCTCGAGGGCTGCTGGCCGGGTGGCGCAGCAGCGCGCGGTCTGGTGCGCAGGTGGCGCGCCCGAGGGATGCTGGCCGGGCGGCGCAGCGGCGCGCGGTCTGGCGCAGCGGCGCGCGGTCGGGCGCGCAGGTGGCGCGCCCGAGGGATGCTGCGCAGGCGCCGCGCTGGCCTGGCGCCCGGGCAGTGCGCGCGTAGGTGGCCGGGTGGTGCGGGTTGGCACGCAGCGCACTGAGCGGTGCTGGCCCGCAGCGCACCGAGCGGTGTTGGCGCGGGCGGCTGCTGCGCAAGCGGGCCCTACGGCCGCGAGCGCCGCACGCTGCTCATGCGCGCAGAGCTCCACGTTCTCATGGCCACACATGTAATTTCTTCTTCAATCTTAAGGTTAGGGTTCATCACGGAATTTAGAGATTTCTCAAATCGATCTAAGATTTATATTCCCCTTTCCTCTCAATGCTTACTTATGCATCTTGTTCATGATTTTGGATCTAATTTTGCGGAAATTAAACATGAACAGAGATCTAATTTGGGAAACAGATTAAGTAGCAGTAAGCCCTAACCTTAATTGCATAGCTAATCATCAATTTGTCTCGGTTTAACCATGAATTAGAATAAATATTAAACATTTGCATCTAATCTGAGACACTTAGCATTAACAGATCAAGATTAAACTTAAACTTGACATAAACCAAATTAGATTAGATCTAATCTCGTGATCAGAAATCTATTTAGCCATGATTTAGATCTAATCAAGCTTGCTTGATTAACACATAAAAGCCTTTCTGCAGGAACTAATCATGAATCAAACTTAACTGTGCAATAGGATCTAATCTGCACAGCACTTTTGCATCTTAAACCAACAAAAACAGAGGCATAAACATGGCTCAAAAAATTGACCGTGCATGACTAGGTTAAGATGGCTCATGATACCGATTGTTAGAATTGCCAAAACTTAATAGTAGTAGCACATTACCTAGAAACTTAACATAACCTAGTTCATGACAAATCAATCTAATGCAGAATAAATGGTAGTCATTATACCAGCGTTAGCAGTAGTAGCAGTCATTTACGCCTGATTCGTAGAGGAAGTAGGCGTTTTTGTCGGTGTAGGAGATGCAGCAGTGAATCGGCGTCCTCCGGGCGCCAACGGGAGTGCTTGGTCTTCCAAATCCCTCCAGTGCCCTTAGCGATCAGACTAGCGGTGGCTAGAGTTTTAGATTGAGATAATTAGGTCATTAAGGTGCTAACCACGACCTTATGTTTATAGGCACTGTGGGGCTGGGGGCCAGCCTCTGGAAACAGGTCTAATGGGCCTGCTGATCACAGCCCATTAGGGTTTTATCATTAGGTTTCCGTAATCACATTTAGATAGCATAAACATTTCCTTAACAGTGAAGATCACAATA
The DNA here is from genome assembly GCF_002211085.1 of Panicum hallii. Lineage (NCBI taxonomy): Eukaryota > Viridiplantae > Streptophyta > Magnoliopsida > Poales > Poaceae > Panicum > Panicum hallii. The sequence continues at coordinate 29,078,959 of NC_038047.1, forward strand.
TCTTAACTGAAATTTATTTCCAACAGCCTCTGCTCACTCCATATGGGGATTCTTTGAATCAAGAAACTGAACAAACGAGCCGGGTATATATATAGGCGAGAGGACTAATCTTTTTTTTGGCGGGTAGGAGAGAGGACTTAACAGTACTGATGGATCAGGTAAGGGTGACTTGTACATGTCACGTATAGTGAAGTAAACAATCGTCGTCCTCGTAGGCTCACATAGGTCAGCTGCTGGTTGCCGTACGTGTTTTTCTTGGCCGTGAAGAAGATCCCACTTGAGTATGCACCTGCCGTGTGCAAGAGGCCATTGGAAGTTTTGTGCCATGCGTACAGCGTGTACCGCGTCTTTTGTGGCTACACCAACGTGCGGTCTCGGTTAGGGGTGCGAATTAATGACCTTCGGGTGCACCTCCAACCTAGGTTAGGGATATGAATTAATGATCCTCAAGTTGTCACACCCGGTTTTGGAAAAGGAACCGAATGCATCTCATATGTGCGCCAGAATCAAGTTCCAAACATATGATAGACGATATAAGTGTATATCGAAAATAAGGTCATAATGAAAGAGAGTATCATAGTACTTTATTACATGACCGACAATCTTAATCTTAAGGGAATAAATAAATGTTTATAACTAGCACTGGATTTGAACTTCACAGGCAGATGACTGGGACACATAAGCCTAGAACTCCTCAAAATCTTCAGGGAACTAAGGACAATTATCTTGTTCTGAGCAGTATTGGTTTTAATAAAGCAAGCGTGAGTACACTTATGGCAGCAAGTGGAATAAATTATATGACATGCAAGGGCAAAATCAATGAAAAGCTGACATGGTTTGACTATAATAAGCATTTTTAGTTGACCAAATTTTATTTAGCAAGCATTAACTAAATGTAAGTATATACCAACCCTTAAATAAATAAAAGAGATAAGATAACAACAATAAATAAAGAATCTCAATTTAGATCATGTTTAGGTTTAATTATCATGTGAGGGTCCAAGCCGCTCTTAACTGTGAGTACGACTGATATATCAGTTTTCACTCTACAGTGGTTGTACACTTTACCTACAACTCGTATTTTTCTTGATGCCCGGATTTGCAAGGCCCTTAAACACTTCCGAGGTGAGTGGCAGGGATTCACTAGGAGGCCTTTACAAAGATTCCCTAACTTGCAACGGTCCGCTAAGATTTCAGGCTGTAGTGGTCATAACCCTCCCTAATGAGGAACATGAGTCATGTAGTATTGTGGTTGTACTATTTTTCTAGATGGTTCACCATATTCTAATTAATGCAATGATCTTAATTATCACCATAAAGGTATTTTAGAACATGAAGTTAAACAAGTGTAGCGTGATTTTTAGGTTATCCAACCCAAGTCTAGGTAAAAGCAACTAGCGTAGTTACAACGTAATATAACAACCCATATTTAATCAAGGAAGTTCAAAAGAAACTAGACACATTCTTAGTTTGGGATCCATCTTATTATAGACACATGCATGCATATAAAGTAAATATGTGTATTTAGAAAGTTATTCGGACCAAAATATGATCAAGAATCACTTGCCTTCATCAAAGTACTGTTGCTACTCAGGAACATCTTCAAAGCCTTGCGCTTGCAAACCCTCGAACTGCGCACCGTCTATCGCAACACACAAGTACATACAAACAAACAAGTAATATAGACAAGAAACAGTACAACCAACAATATAAACAGAGCAAAACAATATCATAAAGCTACTATATATGTCGCAAAGGTTGCGTGAGCACGAGAATTGATGAAAACAGAGTTGAAACAGAGAAGTTATGGCTAAAACATGATTCCAGGGTTTATTTGTAAAAGATTTGAAACTAGATGGGCTCTAATCAAAGCAACCGAGGGCTAAAACATAATTAAACCTTTAGGGTTTAAATTGAATTACAGAAGGGCTAAGGACGGTGGGTTCTATTTTAGAAAAGGTTAGGGGCTTAAACAGAAGAAAAAAGATCTACTCATGAATACTTTTGAACTGTCGTGGACTGCAGGTTGATTTCGATAAAACTTAGGGGCTAAAGTGCAAAAGATCCTTAGTTTGACTGGTATCGGGTTATTTGACCCCAGTCTAGATCTAATCTAGATCGTCAGATCTGGATCGGACGGCCGGGAGCGGCTGGCGGCTCGGGGTGGCGCCGCTGGACGCCGGCGGCGACGGCACTCGGCGGCAGGCGGCGGCGCACGCGCCGGACTTGACCGGAAAAGGCCATCTGAGCTCGGTTTCAACCGCGGGCTGCGTGGGAAAGGATGCGGGCGCTACGGGGACTGTGTCTTGAGGCTCAAGTTGGCAAGACAGAGGCCGGGGAGGGGCGCACGGCGGCGGCGCGTGGCCGCGGAGCTTCGGCGAGGAAACGCGCATGCGGGAAGGTGGGGAAAAGGGGGAAAACAAGCCGGCGAGGACCCTTACCCCAAGGCGGAACTCTGGCAGCGGCTCACAGCAACAAAGGAGTGATGAGGCGGCGACGATGACGGCGGCCGAGATGTGGCGGTGGCGGACTTGCGCGGTTAGGGTTTGCGTGGTGAGGCGGCGGCTGTGGGACTGACGGGACCAAGGGCACGGGGCGGCCGCTTTATAGGGCGGCCGAGGGGCCTCAGCGTGCGGGCCCAAGGCGGCACAGTGCGTCGCACCTCGGTCGGACTCGGGTTCGAACCCGAGTCTGGCTCGAGGTAGGAGACGAGCCCGATAGGTGGGGCCCGCCTGTCAGCGAGAGAGAGAGGAGGGAGAGGAGAGGGGCATCAGGTGGGCCGTTGGGCCGGGGGAGGAGGGCGAAGCAGGTTGGGCCGGCTGTGCCACGTGGTGAAGGGAAAAAAAAGAAAAGGCTGCTGGGCTGGGCCTTGCGGGAAGAAAAGGACAGAGGGGAAAAGGAAAGAGAGAGTGGGCCAGGCCAAAAGAGAAAGAGAGGGAGAAAAAGAAATACATTCAAATACATTTGAATTGGAATTTGAAATTTAAATACAAATGGAAAACAAGCAATAAAACACTGTAATGCGGTATGAAATGCACAAGATCTATATTTTTGTTATATTTCTTTTTATGGTTAATTAAATTACTGTTAATTCACGGCAAATGCTCTAAAATCAAAATTATTGAATAAAAACCTTATGGATCCTGAAAAGAATCTAGCAAAATTTACTTAGGTTCCTGATTTGAAAATTAGGGTGTTACAAAGGTGCACCTCCAACCCTTTTTAGTTTAAATACTATTTCTTCAAAATAGAACCTCATTTTGAAAAAGTAGTACAAATTTTGAGGTAAAAGGGTTGGAGGTGCACCTAAGTGTCACCAATTTGCACCCTTAGTCTGGGTTGACATGAACTGTCAAAGCTAGCTGCTTAATAAACATGTCTTATATCAACGTGCAAAAATCCCAATGGTTATAGACACCGGACCTCCGCATGGTTATAGACTTTGGCCGTTAAACTAAAGCTCGGCCTAATTCGGCCTACAGCTCGTGGGCTGCAGTGTTAAGTTAGAGCTGATTTGGTCCGTCTCCCAAGCCCATATAGACCAATCAGGACCCCTCTCACAAGTTTTTCCACTTCAGCGGTCCACACAACGCTGAACCCATCCACACTCCACTACTACAAAACAACACATCCCAAATGCCTCATCACCGCCGGTTCCATTTGAAACCGGTGGTGATAGTTGTCATCACCACCGGTTCATAATACGATCCGGCGATGATAGACGTGTATCACCGTCGGATCGTATTACGAACCAACAGTGATGGGAGCACCACCATAATATATTTTCCTTCCTCCCTCACTCCTCTCCCATTCCATCTCTCCCCCCACCAGCCACTCCTCCCCTTCCTGCCACCAGTCCAATCCTCCTAGATCCCGCCGCCCCTCTCCTCTCGGATCCCGCCGCCCCTCCCCTCCTCCACCCTTCTCCTCTGGTCTTCCCCTCCCCGCCGTGGCCGCCCCTCTGCTCTTCATCTCCCCCCGCCGCCACCCCTCTTCTCTTCCTGTCCCTGCCGCCCGTCCCCTCCTCTACCGCCCGTCCGCTCCTCCCAGATCTCGCCGCCCCACCGCTCCTCCCTACTCCCTCTGCTTTTCCCCTTCCTACCGCTCCTCCCCGGCGGGATTTTGGATCCAGTGCTGTGGCGGCGGTCGAGGAGCAGCGGGCGGCAGTCGAGAAGCAGGGGCATCCGCCTCCTCTCCGTGGTAGGGCACGGGGTAGCGATGCGGCTCGGCCCGTCGGTGGGCGCGTGGTGCGGCAGGCGAGCGGGCCTGCGGCCACGGTGCGTTAGGCTGCGGTCCGATGTTTTTTTTTGTTTCTTGCAAGGGTATCTCCTTCGGTTGTAGACCTAGCAGTGATAGACCAACCCATCACCGTCGATTAAAATCCAACAAGGCATCTAAATCGGTGGTGATGGGCCTTCCAAACCGGCCGTGATGCTCTTGCCTGTAGTACTGCTCCCGTGGGCTATGGTCCGACAGACAGAGATGATAAAAATCCCAAGGCTACAAGGCAGCATCCATCCAAGTCAGGACTATAAATTAGAGTTATAGTTCATTTGTTCCATAATAAAAGATCCGTGTTGTAAACTTGTGTTCATTAGTTTAGGTACGTAGTCTAATGCTTTGCACTATGTCATCTACATCTTCAAGTTTCTTCGCCATACGCTCTATGTTATCTGTGTGACGGTATATTAGATTCTTCACGTCAGTCAGCAGATCATCTTTATATCTTATTATATCATTGAGTTCTATGGGCAAGCAACAAATAGAAGCAATCGTACAAGTTTAGACACAAACACTCGGATATTCTGGATCGGCTAAAAGCAGTCGAACGAACATTACCTCGTGAGTATTAGCCGGAGCTTTGTTTTAGTTCGATAGATTCTGTATCTCATGCTTGAAGAGTCAGACTTCCCGGGTGCGCCCTTGCTTAGGGTGTCCAATTCATTCGAGAGTGCAACATTTTTCATGGTTTGCTCACCAATCCGCGGTCTTTTTCCTGCAACTGGCGGGCTCCATCTCCTCCTCCTCTAAATTTAAACAACTTGATTCTGGATCCATTCGCCAAGGTATGTAGGATAGGAAAAAGCGGTTAGACCACCAAATACTAGTCGACAGAGTCAAATATCATTAGTATTGGATACTTACTGTGGAAAATTTATACAATTCCTTGAGAGTATTTTGAAACTCCGTCAAGGTCACCAACGACAACATTGGATCTTCAATGAGGTCATTCGTGATGGCATACTTCCACTTAGGGGGACTCAACAGGAGTCGTCCTGAGGAGGAACCTGCAGCACCTTGATCTTCAGGGGCAGGCTGTCGCTGCGAGTTATCTGTCACCTTGCAACTAGTAAGCAGTCAAGCGATAGGTAAATTGCTACCCACAGGAGGAGGCAGCATAATGGGCTCACCTGCAAGCAACTCCGAGGATGCTTCTTGGACTCCTGTTTCGATCTGGCCAGTTTCAATGTCAATAGGAGAAATTGACGGTCTATTAGGAACTGCAGTGTCAAATGCCCTCTCTTGCTCGGGGGCTGGAGCCTCCGCGGCATCATTAGGCTACTCCAAGCCCACAGCAGAGGATGGCCCACACACAAGAAAACAACAATGAGATTTACAAGTGAAAGCACTCGGATACTTACATTGCGGACTTTTTTACTCCTAACTTCTTCTTTTTGAGTGGTTTGGGTGCTGGGGCAGCACCTAAAGCACTCGCCAACACTGTTGTGCCAGTCTTAGGCAAAGTCTGCTTCGACGAGGCAACTGTGATAGCCACCATTGATGTGGTGCCAACCGAGGGCGGTGTTTGCCCCGGCGTGGCTTCAGCAAGAACTGTTGATGGGTCCACAATGATGGAGGGCGTATCTTGTCCCTTCATAGTGTCATCCCCGATTGCTTCCCCGACCTTTTGCTTAGCATGCTTGGGGTTCGGGGAGCTAGAATTGAAGATTCAAGAAAGGGAAAAAAACTCAGTCAAAATCATCACGAGAAAGCAACCAAAAACACTAGTACGGTCGAGGAAGAGCGCTCACCTGGGTGTCTCATCTTCAGCGCCACTTGGTGAAGCACTAGCCCTGCGCTTCCAGTGGCGGCCCTCGGTCCCTTAGGGTGATTAGGCAAAGGATCACCACCAGGAGAGCTCTGGCCTTCCTGCGGGGTCTTCGTTTTCTTGCCTTCTATCACCTCTGCCAAGGTCCGGTTATCATTGGTGCCTTCATCATCCTCCACACTCTCTGAATCAATAGCGGGCCGAGATGGCATCATGTGGCTTGGACAGTCAATGTCTGGCATTGGAGGCATGCTCCTATATACATTCACATCATCCTACAGTAATATTCCAAGATTTGTCAGTACAAAAACAGATTAAAGGATATCAAAAGTACTCGATAGAATGATATGACTACTTACCCCTACCTGTTTGGAAGGATTCTTCACTGAGTATAGGCTTGGCACGTATTGGACGGTTTCAGAGCCCATAAGCACCCAGCTTACTCACATAAAGGCTTCAACTTTCTCAATATGCTTTGTAGAAAACCAAGACGGATCTGAGACACCAAGGTATTCGAAGCCAAAGCGCGTGCGCTTCTGCAGAGGCTGGATCCGTCTGCCCAGCCACATGTACATCACTGGATACTCCAGTAACTCCTGCATCCCTGTGCTTCTTGATCATTTTGAGCAGCTCCTTGATTTGGCTCATGTCATGACATGCCATTGTCCACTCACCCTGGATCCTGAGTGCCCCGGCGGTCCTTTTGGGAAGTGAGGGATGATGGTTTTCAACGTAGAACCACCGCTCCCTCCACCCAAACAAACTAGTCGGGAATTTGTAGGGGATGTACTTCTTCTCCATCCCCTACCTCAGTTGGAATTCGGCACCACTGACTTCATACATGGTACTTTCGTTGGGCTTTGGTTTGAGATGGAAGAAGTAGCAGAAGAGGTCGAAGTGGGGTTCTATCCCCAAGAAGGCTTCACAAAAATGAATAAAGATGGAAATGTGGAGAATAGAGTTGGGGTTGAGGTGATGGAGTTGGATGCCATAATAGAAGAGAAGACCGTGAAAGAAATTAGAAGTGGGGAGGGCCAATCCGTGCTCAACAAAATATTGAAACAAAACAAGCTCCTCATCCCCTTCATATGCTCTCTTATCACTAGTGACAGAATGCCACTTGATAATCTCCTTGGGCTGCAGGAGGCATTCATCTACCAACATTTTGAGGTCAGCCTCAGAACACTTAGTGGCACCTTTCTTTCTCACCATTCTTGTTGTCACGAGCCACTTCACTCGCATGCACTCGAGGGCTAAGGATTGGGGCAAAGAAGCAGCACTATAGATGAGGAGGGTGGTCTCGTCGATTACTCCTAACAGGAGAGGATCAAATATGATTGGCCCAGATTAGAATCTAGAGGCAGCGGCGGCTGCGAGATGGAGGAAGATGAAAGGCCAAGGCAGTGAGAGTGCAAGCGAAAGGTTGAGTAACCCTAAGTTACCGTACAGTTAAATAACCAGCGGTGGCCACACAATTACTACGTGGAATGCAAAGGGTTTTTCCAGGGGATAAGATTTGTTTTGAGCTGTAATTTCAAGTTACTTTGGGAAAGTTATTTGCTTAACCATTTTTCAGGGATGTTATCCTGAAAAAAGGGGTTTTCGAATTTCTGAACCAATTTACTCATTTTAACCATCAAATCAAATTCTTAATTTTTTTCCACAAACCATGCCATGACTCTTTGATCCTTTTTTCCAAACCTTGGGATTTGGATTCAAGGCTCGGGGGTTGCGGGACACGTGTCATCAATGGATTATTTTTTAAATTTTTGAAAGATAAGAGCAAAAGATTCAAGACTAATTTGACCCTTAGCCTGATTCCTCGATTCAACCTTAGGCTCGGGGGCTACTCCATATGGAGTGCGAGATTCATTGCACCCCATGTAAAAGAAGACTTGACAACTACTCGGGGCATGAGCACCTCACAGTTTCGACGCAGCCAAGGAAGTACTAGGAAGACACCTTCAAGATGGAGTTTTGAAGAACACGAAGATGCCTTCAGAAGTACTCGGAAGCCTGCAGTACTTGACTATGAAGGGCTCGGGGGCTTGTCAGACCAGGGGCCACAGGACTGCGCACATGGCATACATATTCTAGAATAAGGGATGGGACATGGCCCACGCCCTACACCAGTTGTGACTACTCGTACAGAAGTAGGACTAGTCGGAACATAAGGAAACTACCCGAGTAGTACTCGGGTAGGACTCTTGAGCTTTTATTTGGCAAGGACTTCCATATAACTCTGTCCCCCCAAACTATATAAGAGCGGACAGGGACCCACTCCAAACGAATCCACGTATAAGGCAATACAAACCACCATACAGGATGTAGGGTATTACACATACTGTGACCCAAACCTATCTAAAGTTTCATGTTCCTTGCACCTTCGAGTTTCTGATCTTAGCGACACCCAACCTACAATCTACCACCTCAGGGGTCGGGAGTATATCTCGATGGGCTTGGAGGTTGAACACGAACATATACCCTAGAATACTATTGGGGGAAAGCTACAACGGTATCTGTATTTTACTTGTGATCATTAAAATACCCAACTATCTCTCTCCAAGTATCCCTGAAAAAATGGAGATATGGTTATCCCAAAAGAAAAAGAAAGGCATGCCTAGAAGCATGACCCAAAGAAAAGAAAGAACTTAAATTAACCATATCCAAAATAAAGGGAGAGAGGGGTCACACACACAAAAAAAAAAGAGTAATCATACCCTCATCCATCCACACACATGCACATCTTGATCTTGGTGTATGATTTGCTTCTCCATGGATCCACTCTTTGTCTTTGCGACATATGAGATACAGGTACGCCTCTTCGTTACCATACCTTGAGCCCTACAAAAGCTTTAGATATGTGAAGACAGGAAATGTCCTGGTAAGGATTCATACACATTGAGCGATCTAAGAGATCCATTCGAGGAACTTGGTCTTAATTTGAGAATTCAAAAGAAAACCTCCAGATGGATTGTTGAAAGAAGAAGAGGTAAGTCTTGCTCTATCAACCGTTCTAACTCTCAACAGCTCAAGACAAGGGGAAGCTAAGAAGCCCCATAGATGAATAAGGTAATAAAGGCAAGGTACTCACACCAATTTACTCAACCTCATGGAGATCATCGTAGCTACAAGACATGGCACGACAATGGGTAATGGTTAATAGCAATTTTTTGATCAACAACCTATTGCCGCAAAAAATCGCTCGGGCGATGATGATTCCTCACGAGAAACACATCGGCCTAGGAGATCTGCTTAACTTCAATGTAGGTTCTGAATCTTGAGGTTCGAGGCGTGCCAGTCAGTTTGGTCCTGCAACTGACAAGATAGTTAAAAGAACCGATCGGCTGATAGGCCAATGTAGCGACATCAGCCGATGTCAATAAGAATTTAATCAATCGGCTATATGTCTAATGTTGATCCTGATAGATAAATAATGATACAAAACAATCAGTCGATATTGATATAGAATATTAAATCTAGGCTCGATGTTTGAAGCGTACATCGGCTGGGAGTCTGATTAGGATGAAGCAATTACTGAACATCTATCTTATCGCAAAAAGAACCACCAAGCCAGTAACAATTAATCTACTGTCACCACCAATTGGATCGGACCTAACCGAAACAGCGTTGGTAATAGGGTGATAAACTAAAGGCTACAAGCTAATGAATCAAGTTACAAAAAGACACATGCACGATAAAAAGCTTAAATAAGGCCAAGACAATAATATGATACTTCTAATAAAGAAATCAAACTATTATTAGTGGTTAAGCAACAGATTCAAAAGATATAAGCTGGTAGATCTAAGCAAGGCCAAGATAATTGTGATTCTACCAGATCTAGCAATAGGTCGAACAATGCAGCATTACAAGACTTGATAGGAATCGGTAACTGGTAGGTGACTATACCAACTGAACCCGATCAATACAAGCGATCGAAACGATGCAGCCCTGAGCAATGCCGGTATAGCTGATACGATTGCCAGGGTTACGGGAACTTAGGACTTACACCTTCACCAAAGATTGAAGTGATGCAGCCTCGCATCTGGTGCCAAGTTCCGCCGGTGATGAAAACCTCGGAAAAGAGGGAGGCGATGCGTCGAATGTTATGTTGTGTTGTATTGATCGAGAGATGTCTTTTACAATGGACGGGGCTTATATTTATACCCTAGGCTGACACGGAACTTGCCTAACAAGTAATATCTAAAGAAAACTTTCCTAAAAAGAAATATCAAAACAAAAGGAAACATTAAGATATACGGACTCTAGTTCCCCTTTTCATAGAGTCCTTGCTAATAAAGCTTTCTTATCAGCCTCTTTCTATATACTCCATTGGCCACAAAATTATTAAATTTTTGTGGCAACACAGCTTTAAGTTCTACTTAGCTCGGGACGAGCAAAGGACAACTTGGGGGATCTTGTTGACACTCATTACGGACCAATTTCGACTGTCAATTCATTTAGAAAATTGGGAGAACTAACATTTCTCACATGCATATTTATCTAGAATAATGTCATTTCCACATGTCCCTTGGAATTTAGTGTTATGCAGGAATTTGAGAAGAAAATGGAAGGAAAACACACCCTTGAATCCAAGGAAAAAACTATCGACCAATCAGAACGCACCGTTTAGCCTCATATGGATCAAAGGGCCCACCAGAGCAAGCAACCGCCTTAGGACAGCGCCAAGCATTACATAGGAGCCACCAGGGCCCACCTGCCAGCCTCTCAGATGAGGTTGAGGTCAGTTGGTGGCTTGGCTGGTTCAACCGAACCAGCCAGTTTAGCCGAACAAGGACCAAGGCCACCAACTTACCTCTTGCATGTGGTAGCTCCTCCTTCCTCCTCAAGATCGTTTCCAGGTGAATCCCCCTCAATTGCCGGCCGAGGCACCCGGACAAAGCTATAAATATGAGGGAGAGGCTCCAAATGAAGACACACCTCAAATTGCTCTCTCTCTCTCTCTCTCTCAAGTTTCTCTCTTGCTTAGTCCATCGGCTACTGGAGTTTAGGTTGAAGTAGCTCTTCTTTGGGTTCTCGAGGTTGCCTAGGAGTATTCGGTATGGGTTTAGCTCTTCCTCTCCTTTGTAATTATTGGATATCCTTAATAGAGTTATCTTCTAGATTTATATGTTTGCATAGCTTGTACTATACACTCATAGACATACACATGATTATCCTCAGCTCTATTCTCCCAGGCACTACCGGGAGAACCGCACATGACTGGCAAAGCAGCCGCCAACCAACTCGGCTACTTTATGGACCTCCTAGAGCCACTACCCGAACAGGGAGGGTTACGCTGGACGGACAGGGCTGTCACCACCTACCACCTACCTCATCCAACAAATGGATAGGACCGCATCAGGCAACACTAATCAACCCAAACACCATGTCTACATTAATGAGTGATACTGTAGTATCCCGCGCAGAGCCCCCACCCTCCAGATGGACGGACATCATACTAGAGCAAACATATGAATACCGAAACCATTGCCGTGGCACTAGATTTACTCTTCTAATCATGCAAGGTATAAGGTATGAATATAAACTAATCATAGCATACATGTCTGACACTTTAGAAGATAAACTATGCAAATATATAAATCTAGAAGATAACTCTATTAAAGATATTCGAGAATTACAAAGGAGAGGAAGAGCTAAACCCATACCGAATACTCCTAGGCAACCTCGGAAACCCAAAGAAGAGCTACTTCAGGCTTAACTCCACTAGCCTATGGACTAAACAAGAGAGAAACTGGAGAGAGAGCAACTTGAGGTGTGTCTTCATTTGGAGCCCTTCCCCTCATATTTATATCCTTCTCCAGGGGTGTCTCGGCCAGCAAATGAGGTGAATTCACCTGGAACCAACCTTGAGGAGGAAAGAGGAGCTACCATGTGCAACAGGTAAGTCGGTGGCCTTGGCCTTGGGCTGAACCAGCCAGGCCACCAACCGAGCTCAGCCTCCTCTAAGAGGCTGGCAGGTGCGCCCTGGTGACTCCTGTGCAAGGCTTGCCGCTGTCCTAAGACAGTTGCTTCCTCTGGTGGGCCCTTTGATCCACATGAGCCTGAACGGTGCATTCTGATTGGTCTATAGTTTTTGCCTTCGACTCAAGGGTGTGTTTTCCCTCCATTTTGTGGCATAACCGCCTGAATTAATCCGGCTCAAGTGCACTAACCATCATCCATAAAGATGAACCGGCTACCATGCACTTCAAATGGAGTAATCCGATAGTCTGTCGGGTAAATCCTGATGCGACCACTTAATATTTTGATCAAAACAAAGTGTACACTTAACTCGCACGAAGGCAAATCCAGAGATTACAACATTCCATAGCTTTTATCTCACAAGTCTAACATCAATTATTACAAGTCGAGTTTATCAAATGAGTACTTCAGAGTTCAAACATAAAACTTTATTCATAGTTTATAAGCAGCCGAAAGAAAACACGATCATCTATCGTCGATTTGGATACCACGATGAAGCCTGTACGTGGCATCACTTTGTAGAGTTACCGTTGGCTGGGGACGGATCCCATTCCACGGACCAACCAGTTGGCAAGGTACACGACCAAGTCAAACCAGCTATCATATCTTCAAAAGACACACCTGAAAACATAGCCACAAGCAAGGCTGGGTATACTAATAGTCAGCAAGGCTTACCCGACTAGTGGTATGTAAATACCCGACTCCTAAGCATGCATGGCTCTAAGGTTCTAGTGTTTCTTTTTGCTGAAAAGCAACAAAGAGTAAGTACTTAATTTTATATTTTTGCTTTCAATATTCTAGTTCATTCAACCATTCGAAGTGAGCATCTATCTCTAACCAAACATGCTGGAAAACAATTAATCATCGAACAAGTTTCATCATAGCCATAGTTCCTCTTGTTACTCTATGTGGCAGAAGTATTAAGCAGTCTCAATTACCATGAGAAAAAGACAATTTGAATCGAATTTCTTAACCTTGCAAGGTAAAGCTAACACGCACGCCTGGAGCACCGAAGGGTCACCCAGGCAACTTTTCCCCTTTCTTTTCGGGTTGTGGATCAGGGTCACCTTACCCGACTACAGAGCGCCACTTTGCACTCGCATGTGTATACGTATCTGAACTTCGTCCAAGTAGGGTGAGAGTAAAGTCCACTTGCCGGGCCAATCAGGTACTTAGCTTATCAAGTACCATATTTTTGACATGTGGTTAGTACGTTCAAACGCTTAACCACCACTATCACACACTACGGCCTTAGCATTTTTTCTACTCAGACAGGGCCTCAACCATGAGCATCATACCACAGCCCCACCCGTTGATCTTATAGTTGCAGTATGTGGTAAATCATTCAACTCCTAAAATTCTCGCGAGTGGCAGTAAACCACTCGACTTATACCGAACCTATTAGCAGAGCATCTACTCGAAGTTCCAGTTCTAGTATTCAATACATAAGTACCTAGGATCATGCAGCTAGGGTTTCAATCAACTCCTATGAACTTAAATGCACAGGTAAAAAGGAACAGTAGTTGCATCAATTGAAATACTAGGATCATGCACTGGGGCTTGCCTTCTTGGGCAAAACTAGTCGGGGGTTCTTCCGAACTTTGGTTCGGGTCTTCAGCTACTTCAGTTAGATTAACTTGAGTTTTGCGTTGCTCACTCTCGAACTCGAGCACCAGATCGTAGGTTCCGTCGGTGAGAGTAGTCGATTCTATATGAATGCACATGTATGAGTGGTTTTACTGGTACAAGATAAATAATTATTGCACTATAAAGTAGTCATTCAACAAAACTGAAGTTAAGTAGTCGAGCACTTCATTTTTTTTCCTTGGGCAGTCATTTACCGATTACTTATCTGGATTACTAACTTCATTAAGTGAGTGAGTGGTTTTGTCATGTCGTATGGCCATTTTTAACAGTAAGCATAGGTTAAACGAAACTACTCGTAGAAGTAGTTTCTAGGGTTGAGATTTTTTGCAGAGCTCGTTACTTAAGTGCAAACTTACTACAAAATTTTTTGCCATTTTCCTTTAGTAGGTTAATCATGAAAAAAATACATTAAACAACTACTGCTAGGGTCAAGATCTATTGTTCAGAACAACCCATGCAAAAACTGGTGCTCAACATTTTACTGAACAAACTTATTTGCATGAGTAGGCTACTGTAAATTTTGTAGATTTTTACTATGCAAGAATTGGAGGCTAAAATTTTAGTTTAACTGGATCTAGCATATAACAAAAGTACTCAAAACATCCTGTTGTCATTGATTCAGTGCATGAAGTTTTTATGAAAGACTATACTCTTAGCACTGAAGCTATCATCCAAAACTTATGAGCAGGTCTTTTCTAAAACTCTTGGAACAATTAAAAGATATTTAAACATGATTTAAATCTACAACTAAAATTATGTGGAAACAGATCAAGATCCTTTTACAAACTTGTATATCTTAACTTGAGGAGTCCAGAACATCTTAGTTTGTAATTTTTGGATTTTCATGTGAGTTGTTTTGCATTTTTAAAGTTAATAGATTGGTTTTCAAAGTTCTAGTTCTGGTTTATAGATGAGTCCTTGAGATTTTACGGAAATCTTCTCGAAAATATTGAAATTGAAGCAAAAGGGTCATTGGTGCACGGAAACGGCGGCGGTCGGCCAAATTCCGATGAGGGCGAAGGTGGGAGAGGCAAGAGGAGAACAAACCGCACCTGTTTGTGGCCTTGGGTGGGGAAATGATGGACCGAGGCAGCTTGCTGGCGGTGGCACAGAACCGGCAGTGGGTGCAGGTGGTGGTGGCGGCGCTGCAGTGAGGAAAAGGGCGCGGGGATCAGCCGTGCAACTTCGGGGTGAGGCGGAGAAGGTGGTGGGAGGGTTGGTTTGGACAATGTGGTCCGGAACAGCGCATCCACGCACGGGTGACTGCTCGCCTGAGATGGGGTTAGGACGGCGAGCTTAGGAGCCTCGAGTGGGGCTTTTATTAGCGCGAGAGGGGGAATGGCAGCCTGGGCACAAGCTGCTGGGGAAGGCCTGATCGGGGGAAAAACTGGGGGCGCGGCTGCCTCGCTATCGCTGGCGAGGCTCGCCGTGGCGCCAGCTGCGCCTGTGGCACGAGAATGCCGCCATGTGGAGGCTTCCTGAGGGGAGAGCGTGATTTTGTGGGCCAACGGGAGATCTCCAGGTGCTGGTAGGCCCACTTGGCCTGGCGGCCGCAGCTGTGGAGGGGTGCGCCAGCCAACTGGCTTGCTGGCGATGGGACATGGCAGAGGGAAAGGAGAGAGGAGGGAGAAGAAGATGGGACTAATGCGCGAGAAACAAAAATAGCGGGGCCCTAGGTGAAAATGGAGCTAAAATGTGACATTTCAAGTACCTGTAAGCTAGGCACATAATTTGTTAGTGTGAAGTATGTGCTTGATAGTGTAAAGCTTGTGTGTGTTTAAGTAAAGCTTTTAAAAATTTAAATGCACACAAAAGGGTATTTTTATAATTATAGAAAAACCTAGGGTTGTTTTTGCAAAATGTATTTGGATAGGAGGTAACTTCAAAATAAGTAAAGGGTGGTTATGCAAACATGTTTTTCTTACTTTATTCCCTGTAAAAAAATATATATTTATCCAAAAGTTTCATTTGAAATGTATGTGTTGAAGGGTGTAAAAATTTTGGGTAAAGTGGTGAAAATAAGGGTATTTATGTAATTTTATAAAAGTACAAGTCCTTTTATGCAAGTAGTTGAATTACAAAAGTAACTTTCAAATTTACTCAGGACTAAAGAGTAAAAGATGCAAGTCATCATGACATGTCTATCCAATCATTATGACGTGTCTATCCCGTCATCATGACGTGTAATAAATGCTTGCACTTAGGTCCTAAATTTTACGAAGTTACACTTTTTAGAACAAAAGTAATTCAAATCTAACCTTTGTTCAAATTTTCACGTGTAAAGATATAAGTTTTGAGTTTTTGAACTTGAGCCCTAAATCAATGTTGTAGAGTTTGAAAAACTCTCCAACTTTCATTTTGGGCATTTCTTCATTAGAATTTTAGATTAATGAGAAGTTATGCTTTACAGAAAGATCCCTGCAATTTTCTAAATTGCACATAAGTCCTTTGGAAATCCATTTTCTCCTTCTCCTCTGTTTTTCTTCTCCCTGGTGCATCCTTTTCCTCTACCGGCGTCGCCTCTGTCTAGGGATTCTTCCCCTGCCTTCCCTCCCTCTGCGCCGAGCGGCGGCCGCAGCAGGCGCTGGCGCAGGACGGCTCGGCAGGCGCGGGCGCAGGAGCGCGGCGCGGGCAGCGCTAGGCCCGGCACAGGCGTGGCGCTGGGCGCGGTGCAGGCGTGGCGCAGGAGCGGGGACGGCTCGGGCGCGGCGCGGGTGGCGCTGGGCGCGGCGCAGGCGTGGCGCAGGAGCGAGAGTCGGCGCGTGTGCGGGCGCTGGAGCGGCGCGGCAAGGCCGGGGCCCACGGCTCCGGCAACGGCTGGAGGAGTAGCTGTGCAGGCGCTTCATCCACCAATCCTGCATCCCAGCCGAACACCGCGCGGCCCTGATCCAGCCCGTTGACGTGGAGGATTTCCTCTGCGTCGATTGCTGCCCCACCGTGAGACCGAAGGTCGGGGGCTTCAATTTGGGGATGAATCTGGAGGCTTACCCCGAGGATCCTATCTCCGTGGCTGGGGACGACGCTCTGAGGAAGGTTGTAGAGGTGAAGTCACCTTCCAAGCGGGGTAAGGAAGCTATTGGCACTGATGGGTTCGGGGGGCGGGGCAGTGATGATCCGGTGTTGCTGGATGAGGAGTTAGCTTTGCAGCTGCATCTGGCGATGAGTTAGCTTTGCAGCTGCATCTGGCGATGAATGGATCACAGAGGATTTCACGGTCACGGAACTCATCTACTGGTGCCTCTATCGAGCCTGGCAAGGGGAATAATGGTGTGGTTGCTGGAAGGATTGACAATGGAAATCAGGAGATTTGTATAACCAATATGATGGCGTCACAGCAGGTGGAGAGGGCGGCGGAGCTGCAAGATCCGGAGGTCCGGGCGGAATTGAACCGGCGCGTCCGCGAGTGCAAGCGGGAGTGTTCTACCGGTGACCGGCTCGGCTCGATTCTGCAGGTGAGTGCACGTGCAAGACAACAGGCCACGCGCGAGCAGGTTAAGGGCCAGTGGTGTGAGAGCAGTATAGGAACAGCGCGTAGGAGATGCGACCAAGCGCGGCAGTCCTGCAGGAAGTTACGCGGGTGTGCCGATCGTGTTTCTGCAGCACACGCGCGTGAGCAGTGGAGGCTTAGCCCGTGAGCAGGAAAACCCTGAGGTTCGCGGAGGAGTTGGCATAGCGAACCAATCCGGCTCCATCGTCTCGTCCCATAAGTCCACAACGTCCAACAGCTCCTATTCCTCATCGATCGCCCAAACAAGACCACAACACCTCGAAGAAACTCCTGGACTCCCATCGAGCCTCTTCGATCTTTGTATGCCGGAACATCGCTGCCGTGGCAAAGCCGACTACCGCCACCACGGGTCAACGTGAGAAATACCTCTTCGGCCATCCTCCACCCACTACAATTCCCTGGCCAGCTTCTTCGTCACCCACGGAACCTCACCACTGTCGAGCACTTCTCATCGCCGATCTTGTTCGCCACGGGAATTCACTTTCCACATGTTCTCCTCCACAACCAAGGCTACCCCAAGCTATGCTTCAGTGTCGGCTATCAGCTCAGCCACTAAGCATCTGCTTCCTTTGAGTCTATGATGTTTCTGTGTAACCGCTATCAGCCGATGCATTTCTTTTGATATGCTTCTACCATCGGCTGGTTAGCTGATACGGTTGTTACCTTTCTAATATCGGCTACTGCCGATACAATTCTTTTGTTTTGTCCTACATCGGCTGCACATAGTCGATGCATCGGAGATGCACACACAATCTTAAGGTTCTTGCTATCGGCTGATCTAAGCCGATTCTAGTTGTTTTCCATATCGGTCAAATATGGCCGATCAATCCTTAGTTTTCCCATCCTTATCCACACACTTCTATCAGCCGATTTATCGGCTGAGGGATCAGCTAGATAACTATCGATCACATACCCTCAACCACACTCCAATCGGCTGCACCTCTGTAGAACATGTCCCATCAGCACAAACCCATCAGCCACATCGTCTTTAGTCTAATTCCGCACTTGTGGTCTCATCAGCCTAGCCGATATTTGTAACACCATAACATTCTCAAATTTAAAGATTCAAATAAAGATGGCTAGCTGTCTCTTTTGGTCTCTAGGGTTCTTTTCAATCTTTAAAGCTTTAGTGCATTAATGGTGTTTTTATAAAAACTTAAAAATAAATATAAGGCTACCTAGGGTGTGTGCATCTCATGCTGCCATGCATTGGTTTAAATGGTTGATTTGGTTTTGTATTTAAAAATTTCATCTCATTGTTCAAAAGAATTTAAATGGTTTTTCTCTTTTCTATTGTGTTCCCTCTCTTTTCCTCCTTTGGGCCCGGCCCACCTGGCCCTCTTTTCTTTCCTTCCTCCCTCCCTCGTTTTCTTTTCCTTGCAGCCCAGCCCGGCCTTTTCTCTCTTCTCTCCACTCGGTCCGGCCCACCCCGTGTGGCCCAAGGCCCGCGCTTCTCCCCCTTTTCCTTCCCCCGCGCGCTCTCTCTCTCTTACTGGGCCGCAGCTCGCCCGTCGGCCCAGCCCCGCGTGCACACCCCCACCTCCGCTCTCTCTCTCTCTCTCTGGCGCTGGTAGGAGGGCCCCACCTGTCGGGGCCTTCTCCTCCCCCGCGCCCGAGTCGGACTCGAGCTCGAGTCCGAGCTCGACCAGCTCCTCCGTGCCACCTTCGCCTCGGGCCCGCACGCCTAGGCACCCCGGCACCCCTATTTAAAGCGCCGCCACCCCTAGCAACCCTCCTCAACCGCCGCAGCCGCCGCCCCGCGCTCCAAAACCCAAGCCGCCGCTCTCCGCCGCCGTCCTCGCCTCGGGCCACCGTCATCTCACCGGTCCGCTGCCGCTTCCCGGCAATCAAGTGTCCCCGGAGCACCGCAAGGTGGTGAGGAGCCTCAGCCGCCACCCCTTTTCCCTCCCCCAAGCATTTTCCGTGTCGCGCGAGCTCGCCGCCGAGCCGTTCCGCCGTCCGCCGTCGCCCGGCCGCCTCGGTCGTCTTGGCCGCCGCTTCCCCCCAAACCGACTCCCCACGTCCCCCTCTATCTCCCCGACCAGATCTCATCCCGAATCATCGCCGAAGACGCGAGATCGCGTATCTCCGGCGAGCCTCCGCCGCTCGGGTCGCCACCGGCGTCTGCCCTCCGCCGCCTCGCACCCCCTCGCTCCCCTGGACCAACTGATCTAGATCCAACGGCCGCGTTTTAATCTAGCCCAAGTCAACAGATCCATATACCAGTCAGCCATGTTAGTTTTTCAGTTTAGCCCTTCAAGTTTTAAAAAATCAACCCACAGTCCTGTGTAGTTCAAAAATAATTGTAGTTTAGTCCTTTTTCATCTGTTTAGCCCCTGGAGTTTTCTAAAATTTAACCCGCTGTCCTCTAGCCTTCGGTCTTACGTGCTAGCCCCTCTGTTTAGGGTTTAATTTCAATCTAGCCCCTGGTTTCTTCTGTCAGAGCCCTTATAGATCTAGATTTATCAGATAGGTCCCTGGAATCCTGTTTTAGCCCTAGTTTCTCCGTTTTAACTCCGATTTCATCGATTCTTGCGCTCACACGATCCTAACAACTTATACAATGTTTCTAAAATATTATTTTGTTCTGTTTATATTGATTGGTGTACTGTTTCTTATTATTTGCACTTGTTTGCCTGTATGTGCTTGTGTGCGACGTTAGACGGTGCGCAGTTCGAGGATCCGCAGGGTCAAGACTTTGAAGAATTTCCTGAGCAGCAGCAGTTTGCTAACGAAGGCAAGTGGTCCTTGATCATGTTTCCGTCCTATTAATATCACAATTACACCTTTACTTTTTATGCATGCATGTGTCTAGAATATGATGGAACCCAAGCAAGGATATTTTTAGTTTCTACTTAACTTCTTTGTTTAAACCTGGGTTGTCTTATTTGTGTTATAGCTACGCTAGTTGCTTATTAGTGGACTTTGGATGGTTGGAAATCATGTTATCTCCTGTATCCTTCATGTCCTTTGGAATATTGTTTGGTGATAAATAAGATTATTGAATGAATTGGAACATGGAGAACCACCCAGGTAAACAGTACAACCACAGTACTATATGGCTCTGGTCTTGGCTAATTAATTAGAAACTTTGGCTTATGATGATCTTACCAAAAGGGCAAGAGGGGTTGCATCGTTGGGGTATAGCTCGGTCCTCTTGAGGGTGTGATATGGTCCTGGGTAAGGCGTCCACCTCATTAGGAGGAGTTATGACCGCTTTGACTTGAAACCTTAGCGGATTGTCATAAGTTAGGGAATCTTTGTAAAGGCCTCGTAGTGAATCCCTGCCACTCACATTGGAAGTGTTTAAGGGCTTTGCAAACCCGGGCACCAAGGGAAACACGAGCTGTGGGTAAAGTGTACAACCTCTGCAGAGTGAAAACTGATATATTAGCCGTGCTCACGGTTAAGAGCGGCTTGGACCCTCACATGATAATTGAACTTGAAGATGATTTAAGCTGTTGTTCTCTAATTGTTGTTGTTGTTTATTTACTCAGTTTTTATATAAGGGTTGGTATAAACTTAAACTTAGTTAATGCTTGCTAAATAAAACTTGACCAACTAAAATGCTCATCGCAGTCAAACCATGTCAGCTTATCCTTGATTTGGCCTTGCATATCATATAATTTACTCCACTTGCTGAGTACCAACCATAAGTGTACTCACGCTTGCTTTATTAAAACCAATGCTGCTCAGAACAAGATAATTATCCGGAGTTTCCTGAAGATGTTGGCGATTTCTAGGCGTATGTCTACTAGTCAACTGCCTGTGAAGTTGAAGTCCGCTGCTATTTATCGATGTTTGTTTATTCGTTTAAGATTAAGACTGTCGGTCATGTAATAAAGTACTATTATACTCTTTAACATTAATGCATGGCTTCGGATATTCGCTTGTGACGTCTACTGTATGAGCGGAACTTGATCCTGGCGCACATATGGGATGCATTCGGTTATCTTTCCTAAACCGGGTGTGACAGAAGTGGTATCAGATCCGTGTTGACTATAGGACGTTAGTCTTGCTAGTAATGGTTGAATTTTAAGTCTTATCTTGCTTAGTAGCCAAGCTTCTACCTGCTTGCTTTTGGAAAACTGCTTATTTCTTGATTATATCACTATTTCTATCTTTTTCTCCTTGAACTCATGCTTGTCTCCCAAGTGTGTTGATGTTTTAAAAAAAATGCAATCTTGCTTTAAGGTCACTCATAGCATTCTTCTAAATGTCCTCTATCTTGCGTTGCCCTCACTTCTATTGCAGATGGTCAGGACCAGGCAGACTGCCCGTAAGAGCACCCGTGGACCACCGCATCCGATTCATCACTCGCAAGAGGTGTCTGACCCAGAGGATGACCACCACTACGACCATTCCAATGGGGGATGGGTGGACACCGACACTAAGGAGGAGCCCATGGAGTTGCCAGACGACCATCCAGAGGTCTCAAGTGGCAGCAATGAGGGCCCTACAGGAGGAGATGGTGGTGATTCAGGTGCCGCAGATGGAGACAAGGATAAGGGTGATGCTGATGACTCCGATGCGCCAGGAGATGACGATGATGATCCAGATGATGATCCAGAGCCAGCTGTCGCCACAAACCCACCATCACCTGAGCCTCGCTATGAGAAGCAGATACTTCACTTGGAATCTGCCGAGGGTCCATTCCCTGCGCTTCTCTGGAGGGCCATGCAGAGGATTGGCTTTCCGCGGAAGCCACATTTTGTGGCCCACTTGTTCCGGAATGCACAACACGAGGAAGAGTGGTTGGTGTCAGTGTTGATTTGCATCCCGGATGAGAGACCTGGGTGCTGGGTGGAGTGTTCCAAGCATATTGACGAGGTGCCCAGGAGGACTTTGGAGGCAGGGACTAGTGAAGCTGCCAAGAGGGCACTCTATTTCCTTTGCTACGCTTACAAGGAAGAGCTCCAGGGCACTGAGTTTCAGCAGTTTCCACAGCGCAAGAGGGGAGCTACTTGTGCGCAGATTCCTGCTCCACCCCCTGGGGAAGGAAGCCTGCTCATGGATACTACGCAGGAGCTGGTCGCTGCTCTCAGCTCGGATCTAGACGCAGCCGGGACAGAGATCTAGGAGGTCAAGAAAAAGCTGATGAGGACCATCAGGGAGAAGGCAATCCTGGAGGCTCGGCTGAGAGGAGATCCAGTGTTACCCCCGGAGTATGACAGCATCGAGCTGAAGGAGTACTTGCCTGAGTCACCCCCTCGCAAGCGCGTTCATTATGGAGAGCCCGGCTACCGCACCAGCTATCGTTAGAGGATAGTTTTAGGAATTAAGATAGGAGTAAGTTTTTCTTTCTAGATAGGAGTTTTCTAAGAGTCTTTTGTAATTGCTAGTACGAACGATCTTAAGAGTGTGATTTATGTGAAAGTGTGCTTGGTTTTGTGACAGTGATTGAGTTGGATCTTTGTAATGATTGCGATAGGTTGTGGAGTGATGACTACAACCATATCAAGCTATTAATACAAATATATAGATTAGTAAAATTTTGGGATATCTATTTTTTTCTATGCTATCTTTACCTTGCCCTTGTTCCTATCCATTTTCCATGATTGAATTCATGAGTCTCCTTTTTCTAACCCAATCAGATGGTGAACACCAGGTTCGGGTCAGGAGTTGATCAGCCTGCAGCGCCGCGACGGAGGGTGCGTAACAACCCCAACCCCGATCCGCAACCAAGCCAATAGCACCAGACGCCACTCACAGGGATGGAGCAGTTTCTCACTGCCCAGACTCAGCTGCTGACCAACATGGCGAACACCATCGCCAACATGCAGGCTCAGATGAACCAAGCTCCACCACCTCCACCACCACCAGCAAGGGACAGACACAGGGAGTTCATGAGTCACAAGCCTCCCACATTCTCTTATTCACCGGATCCACTTCAAGCTGATGATTGGATCAAGACCGTGGAGAAGATGCTCAACCTCGCCTAGTGCACCGACAGGGAGAAGGTCCTTTATGCCTCAGGCAGACTGGAAGGAACCGCCGCAGATTGGTGGGATGCTTACACAGCAGCTCATGACAACCCCGACACTATCAGCTGGCAGGAGTTCAGAAGCAAGTTCAGGGAGCAACACATACCCAAAGGCCTGATGAAGCTTAAGAAACAAGAGTTCCTTGCACTAAAACAAGGGACAATGTCCATGAGCGAGTATCTGGACAAGTTCATCCAACTGTCTTGTTACGCCCCTGCAGATGTCGCCGATGATGAGGAGAAGCAGGATCATTTCAGGGAGGGTCTGATTGGTCCTATCAAATATCAACTAATGGTGCACACTTTTGACAGTTTCCAGAAGATGGTGGACAAAGCCATCATGGTGGAGCATGCTCGCAAGGAGATGGGTGAGCAGAAGAGGAAGTACGAGTCACCGACGCAGTTCAGCAGCAATGCACGTCCTCGCTTCAGCGCCCCGCAAGGAACACCTTTCCGCTCAGGAGGACAGAATGTCAACTTCGGGCAAAATCAGTACCAGCGCTTCAACCAACAGGGTCAACAGCAGCAGCAAGCTCAACATGCAGGTCAGTCAGTGCAGCGTTTGAACTTTCCGCAGAATCACCAGGGCACCCCTACGGGCACACCAATGAGAAGCAATGCCACTACTCCCGCCGGTGGTAATGCTTGCTTCAGATGTGGTGAAGCGGGACACTATGCAAACCGTTGTCCCAAGGGAAATGGCCAGAACACTCCAGGCCAGTTTAACAACAGCGGACAGAGGCAGAAACCGCAGCAGCAGCAGCAACAGCCCCGAAACAACACGCAGACGCCCCAGGGCAGCAAGGGTCAGCAAAACTACGTCCGCGGGCGTGTGAATCATGTGGCCGCGGAGACTGCTCAGGATGCTCAGGACGTTGTGTTCGGTATGTTCCTAGTCAACTCTACCCCTGCATCAGTTTTGTTTGATTCCGGCGCATCGCATTCTTTTATATCCGCTCAGTTTGTTGCAAAACATGGCATTCCCGTGCATATTATGTCAAACCACATGCTAGTTAGTTCACCTGGGGGAAATATGAGGGCCATGTATCAGTGTCTTGGAGTCAGTTTCAAAATTGTGGGCAGAGAGTTTTGTGCCAATTTTATAGTGCTAGAATCCAAGGGAATAGACATCATACTTGGGATGGGATGGCTGTGCAAGGTTGACGCAGTTATTCAGTGTGCCAAAAGGTCAGTGATCCTCACAAGTCCAGAAGGTGAACGATTCGAGTTTGTTGCAACACTTTCGTCAGCAGCAGATAGTGCAGTGAATCAGTTGAAGGCAAGTTCGACAGGAGATATCAGAGTTGTCAATGAGCACGCAGATGTCTTCCCTGATGATTTGCCAGGTATGCCACCTGAACGTGACATTAAATTTATTATAGATCTTTTACCTGGTACTGCACCCATCGCTAAGAGGCCATATAGAATGTCAGTTGGTGAGTTAGAGGAACTTAAGAAACAACTGAAAGAATTGCTAGATAAGGGGTACATCCATCCTAGCTCTTCAGCCTGGGGAGCACCCGTAATATTCGTTGAAAAGAAGGATGGTACGCAGCGGATGTGTGTTGACTACAGGGCCTTGAATGAGGTGACTATCAAGAACAAGTATCCGTTGCCGCGTATAGAAGACTTGTTTGATCAGTTGAAGGGAGCCAAGGTATTCTCCAAGATTGATTTGAGGTCAGGGTATCATCAGCTGAGGATACGACCTTCAGATATTGCCAAGACAGCTTTCACTACCAGATATGGGCTATATGAGTACACAGTCATGTCATTTGGATTGACTAATGCTCCAGCTTACTTTATGTATCTGATGAATAAAGTGTTCATGGAGTATCTCGACAAGTTTGTGGTGGTATTCATTGATGATATTCTGGTGTACTCCAAGAATGAGGAGGAACATGAGGAGCATTTGAGACTTATTTTGCAGAAACTCAGGGATAATCAGTTGTATGCGAAGCTCAGCAAGTGTGAATTTTGGTTGGAGGAGGTCTCGTTCCTTGGCCATGTTATCACCAAGGGAGGTATTGCAGTAGACCCAGGGAAAGTCAGAGATGTGTTGAAATGGAAGCCGCGTACGACCGTGTCGGAAACCCGAAGTTTCTTGGGACTCGCGGGATATTATCGGAGGTTTATAGAAGGCTTTTCTAAGATAGTGAAACCTCTTACTTCGTTACTAGAGAAAGACAAGAAGTTTGAATGGTCAGAGGCATGCCAAGACAGTTTTGATGAACTGAGAAAAAGGCTGACGACCGCATCGGTGTTGGCTATGCCCGATATTCACAAGAGTTTCGACATCTATTGTGATGCTTCTAAGCAGGGTCTTGGCTGTGTGTTGATGCAGGAGGGACATGTGATTGCATATGCATCCCGGCAGTTAAGGAAGCATGAGCAGAACTATCCTACACACGACTTGGAGCTAGCAGCAGTGGTTCATGCCCTGAAGATATGGAGGCATTATTTGCTAGGTCACACATGCCAGATATACACTGATCATAAGAGTCTAAAGTATATTTTCACTCAAAATGACCTCAACTTGAGACAGCGAAGATGGTTAGAGCTCATCAAGGATTATGATCTGGAGATACACTATCACCCGGGGAAGGCAAATGTGGTTGCTGATGCCTTGAGTCGTAAGAGTTATATGAATGCGATCATGGTTAGTCAGATGCCTCAGTAATTGTGCAAATAGTTTGAACATCTCAATCTGGGGTTCACCGCTCATACGGAAGGAATCACTATAGAAGTGCAGCCGACCCTAGACCAAGACATACGGAAGGGTCAACTTGAGGATCCTAAGGTTCAGGAGATAAGGGAGATGATAGAAGTAGGCAAGGCACCAGACTTTACCGAAGATGAACATGGAACGATATGGTTCAGAAAGAGGATATGTGTGCCCGATGTGGATCATCTCCGAGAGAAAATTTTGCAGGAAGCTCATGTCTCGGCTTATTCTATCCATCCTGGCAGTACTAAGATGTATCAGGATTTGAAGGAAAGGTATTGGTGGTATGGCATGAAACATGACGTTGCAGCTCATGTGGCATTATGTGATGTGTGTCAGAGAGTTAAGGCAGAACATCAGAGACCAGCCGGATTGTTACAGCCCTTGAAGGTGCCGAAGTGGAAATGGGAAGAAATCGGTATGGATTTCATTGTGGGGTTGCCACGTACACAGGATGGTTACGATTCTATATGGGTTATAGTGGACCGACTGACCAAGGTTGCTCACTTTATACCGGTAAAGACTACATATACAGGTGCACGATTGGCAGAATTGTACATCTCACGAATTGTGTGCTTGCATGGGGTACCTAAGAGGATCGTGTCGGACAGGGGCACCCAGTTCACGTCACGATTTTGGCAGAAATTGCACGAGTCAATGGATACGAAGCTGAACTTTAGCTCCGCTTACCATCCTCAGACTGATGGGCAAACTGAAAGGACAAACCAAGTGTTGGAGGATATGCTCAGGGCTTGTGCACTGAAACATGGGGTCAGTTGGGATAAGAGTTTGCCGTTTGCAGAGTTCTCTTATAACAACAGTTATCAAGCTAGTCTGAAGATGTCACCGTTTGAGGCATTATATGGCAGGAAATGCAGGACACCATTGTACTGGAGCGAGACCGGGGAAAGTCAGTTGTTTGGGCCAGAGATTATTAAAGAAGCTGAGAGACAGGTACAGGTTGTTCGTGAGAATTTGAAAGTGGCACAGTCAAGGCAGAAAAGCTATGCGGATACGCGGAGACGAGAGTTGACTTTCGAAGAAGGAGATTATGTGTACTTGAAAGTATCACCTATCAGAGGCTTGCGTAGATTTAAAGTCAAATGGAAGCTGTCATCGCGTTACATCGGTCCGTTCAGGATCTTACAATGGAAAGGTGAGGTAGCGTATCAGCTTGAACTACCGGAGCGAC
Source organism: Panicum hallii (assembly GCF_002211085.1). Taxonomy (NCBI): domain Eukaryota; kingdom Viridiplantae; phylum Streptophyta; class Magnoliopsida; order Poales; family Poaceae; genus Panicum; species Panicum hallii. The sequence goes on from NC_038047.1 coordinate 29,106,048, forward strand.
TGTCAGAGGTACACAACATGTTCCATATATCACAGTTGAAGAAGTGTTTGAGGGTGCCAGAGGAACAATTGTCGTTAGAGGAGTTGGATGTACAGGAGGATCTGACTTACACGGAGCACCCGATCAAGATACTGGACACGATGGAGAGAATTACTCGGAGCAAGAGAATCCGGATGTGTAAGGTTCACTGGAGTCACCATGCAAAGGATGAGGCTACCTGGGAACGAGAGGACGAGTTACAGGCAGAGTTTCCCCACCTCTTTGCTAGCCCAGCCAAATCTCGAGGACGAGATTCCTTTTAAGGGGGGTAGGTTTGTAACACCCTAAGATTCTGAAATTTAAAGATTCAAATAAACATGGCTAGCTGTCTCTTTTGGTCTCTAGGGTTCTTTTCAATCTTTAAAGCTTTAGTGCATTAATGGTGTTTTTATAAAAACTTAAAAATAAATATAAGGCTACCTAGGGTGTGTGCATCTCATGCTGCCATGCATTGGTTTAAATGGTTGATTTGGTTTTGTATTTAAAAATTTCATCTCATTGTTCAAAAGAATTTAAATGGTTTTTCTCTTTTCTATTGTGTTCCCTCTCTTTTCCTCCTTTGGGCCCAGCCCACCTGGCCCTCTCTTCTTTCCTTCCTCCCTCCCTCGTTTTCTTTTCCTTGCAGCCCAGCCCGGCCTTTTCTCTCTTCTCTCTTCTCTCCGCTCGGTCCGGCCCACCCCGTGCGGCCCAAGGCCCGCGCTTCTCCCCCTTTTCCTTCCCCCGTGCACTCTCTCTCTCTTACTGGGCCGTAGCTCGCCCGTCGGCCCAGCCCCGCGCGCACACCCCCACCTCCGCTCTCTCTCTCTCTCTCTCTCTCTCTGGCGCTGGCAGGAGGGCCCCACCTGTCGGGGCCTTCTCCTTCCCCGCGCCTGAGTCGGACTCGAGCTCGAGTCCAAGCTCGACCCGCTCCTCCGCGCTGCCTCCGCCTCGGGCCCGCACGCCTAGGCACCCCGGCACCACTATTTAAAGCGCCGCCACCCCTAGCAACCCTCCTCAACCGCCGCAACCGCCACCCCGCGCTGCAAAACCCTAGCCGCCGCTCTCCGCCGCCGTCCTCGCCTCAGGCCGCCGTCGTCTCGCCGGTCCGCCACCGTTTCCCGGCAATCAAGTGTCCCCGGAGCACCACAAGGTGGTGAGGAGCCTCAGCCGCCACTCCTTTTCCCTCCCCCAAGCCTTTTCCGTGCCGCGCGAGCTCGCCGCCGAGCTGCTCCGCCGTCCGCCGTCGCCCGGCCGCCTCGGTCGTCATGGCCGCCGCTTTTCCCCCTAAACTGACTCCCCACGTCCCCCTCTATCTCCCCGACCAGATCCCATCCCGAATCGTCACCGAAGACGCGAGATCCCATATCTCCGGCGAGCCTCCGCCGCTCGGGTCGCCGCCGGCGTCTGCCATCCGCCGCCTCGCACCCCCTCGCTCCCCTGGACCAACCGATCTAGATCCAACGGCCGCGTTTTAATCTAGCCCAAGTCAACAGATCCGTATACCAGTCAGCCGTGTTAGTTTTTTAGTTTAGCCCTTCAAGTTTTTAGGAATCAACCCGCAGTCCTGTGTAGTTCAAAAATAATTGCAGTTTAGTTCTTTTTCTTCTGTTTAGCCCCTGGAGTTTTCTAAAATTTAACCCGCCGTCCTCTAGCCTTCGGTCTTGCGTGCTAGCCCCTCTGTTTAGGGTTTATTTTCAATCTAGCCCCCAGTTTCTTCTGTCAGAGCCCTTATAGATCTAGATTTATCAGATAGGTCCCTGGAATCCTATTTTAGCCCTAGTTTCTACATTTTAACTCTGATTTCATCGATTCTTGCGCTCACGCGATCCTTACGACTTATACAATGTTTCTAAAATATTATTTTGTTCTGTTTATATTGATTGGTGTACTGTTTCTTATTATTTGCACTTGTTTGCCTGTATGTGCTTGTGTGCGACGTTAGACGGTGCGCAGTTCGAGGATCCGCAGGGTCAAGACTTTGAAGAATTTCCTGAGCAGCAGCAGTTTGCTAACGAAGGCAAGTGGTCCTTGATCATGTTTCCGTCCTATTAATATCACAATTACACCTTTACTTTTTATGCATGCATGTGTCTAGAATATGATGGAACCCAAGCAAGGATATGACTAGTTTCTACTTAACTTCCTTGTTTAAACCTGGGTTGTTTTATTTGTGTTATAGCTACGCTAGTTGCTTATTAGTAGATTTTGGATGGTTGGAAATCATGTTATCTCCTGTATCCTTCATGTCCTTTGGAATATTGTTTGGTGATAAATAACATTATTGAATGAATTGGAACATGGAGAACCACCCAGGAAAACAGTACAACCACAGTACTATATGGCTCTGGTCTTGGCTAATTAATTAGAAACTTTGGCTTATGATGATCTTACCGAAAGGGCAAGAGGGGTTGCATCGTCGGGGTATAGCTCGGTCCTCTTGAGGGTGTGATATGGTCCTGGGTAAGGCGTCCACCTCATTAGGAGGAGTTATGACCGCTTTGACTTGAAACCTTAGCGGATTGTCATAAGTTAGGGAATCTTTGTAAAGGCCTCGTAGTGAATCCCTGCCACTCACCTTGGAAGTGTTTAAGGGCTTTGCAAACCCGGGCACCAAGGGAAACATGAGCTGTGGGTAAAGTGTACAACCTCTGTAGAGTGAAAACTGATATATCAGCCGTGCTCACGGTTAAGAGCGGCTTGGACCCTCACATGATAATTGAACTTGAAGATGATTTAATCTGTTGTTCTCTAATTGTTGTTGTTGTTTATTTACTCAGTTTTTATATAAGGGTTGGTATAAACTTAAACTTAGTTAATGCTTGCTAAATAAAACTTGGCCAACTAAAATGCTCATCGCAGTCAAACCATGTCAGCTTATCCTTGATTTGGCCTTACATGTCATATAATTTACTCCACTTGCTGAGTACCAACTATAAGTGTACTCACGCTTGCTTTATTAAAACCAATGCTGCTCAGAACAAGATAATTATCCGGAGTTTCCTGAAGATGTTGGCGATTTCTAGGCGTATGTCTCCCAGTCAACTGCCTGTGAAGTTGAAGTCCGCTGCTATTTATCGACGTTTGTTTATTCGTTTAAGATTAAGACTATCGGTCATGTAATAAAGTACTATTATACTCTTTAACGTTAATGCATGGCTTCGGATATTCGCTTGTGACGTCTACTGTATGTGCGGAACTTGATCCTGGCGCACATATGGGATGCATTCGGTTATCTTTCCTAAACCGGGTGTGACAATATTAGTGTTCTATTACACCTAGTTCTTGTAACAGATCTGACTTAGATAACCCCATCGGCTGTAAGTCACTCAAATATTGTACTGACGTAATCAAGCCGATACAACCACACCTAGTTACCTAGGATAACACTTAAGCACATCTCAGTTAAGACGCAGCTGCTTTAGGAATCACCCTTCTACTAAAGTAATCGATGCTTTCATCGATCAATTAGGAACCCGATGCACGTATCAATCGGCTACACAGGCCAAAGTACACAACCCTAGATCAGTAAGCTAACACAGTAGACACGCCTCTGTTAGGCACGACCAAAGCACATCAATCGGCTAAACCTGATGCATCCTCATTGGTTAAAACCGAGACCAATGCACCAACCAATCGGATAGATCAAAAACATGCTGATAATCCAATCGGCAAGATCCTTCCTTTTTCTGTACTTGAAGTACTGTACCTTCAACGTTCCTCTCCATATCAGCCGATTTGACCTCCGGTGAACCCAAGTCGGCTAATCTTTTTTCTACTCATATACAGATATTGCTCCTGCCGATTTCTCTTCCAAACAGAAATCAGCAGATTTCCTAAAACTGTATAGATAGCTCCCCTTTTTATCAATTCTATCGGTTAAAACCCTTTTGTTTCCAATCGGCTCTGTGATATCCTCAACATATAGCCCGTTTTAATCAGTTGTCCAACTAAAGCTCTACCCAAGTTAGTTTCTGATCCTTTTTTATTGTTATATGAGTAGTATGTTAAATGAGTGTTGGATTGCAACCTTATCGTGAATTAAGATAGTTTCATATGTACACTTTAAATGTAATATTGCATTGCATGTAGATACGACTACTTCCACAAACGGTAATTACAAGATCTCCCAGGAGTCTGCAGAGGATATTCCTGAAGACCAAATGAACGTCACCAAGGGATTATCGGAAGCCCCAAACCAAAGTTCGGAAGATAATAATACTAACATCTCTGACTCCAGCCCCACCAGTAAAGGCAAGCCCCGATGCATACCCCAGTAATTCAATATATTACAATTCCATTATTATATTATATATCTTGCATTACGTCTAGGAGTTGAAATGAAACCCTAGTTGCATAAGATCTTTGGAATCCAATGTATTGTACCCGAGTCCTTATCGCTTAGATGCTCTGCTAAGTAGGACCGGTAAAATGTGGCCGAACCGCCTGAATTATTCCGGTTCAAGTGCACTAATCATCGTTACAAAAGACCAGATGATCTCAAATGCACTTCAAACGGAACAACCCATGGGTCTGTCGGGTCACCGCCCGATGCAACCACGGTTTCACAGGATCGAAGTAGGTTATACTCATACAAGATAAGCTCCAGGTACATAACAGTGCAAGCTTTTACCACAAAGTAAGTAGCATTATGACAAACCGGTTTTTCTCCAGCCCTGACTGGAGCAAATTAACAAAGGGTTGTTTAATACCCGTTGACCAAAGTCACAGCGGAAAGATAACGCGACTAACAACGTCGCCATCAGCAGCACCATGCGTAGCCCAGTCGATGGTGTCACTCCGATGGGTTAATGCCGGCCGGGGATGGATCCCATTCCACGGACCAGCCAGGCGGAACAGCAAAGGGGCAGGACGCACTATCGGCCTGGTTCTCAACCGGCATACCTGAAAGCAGTTCTAGCAAGACTGAGTATAAAGATACTCAGCAAGACTTAACCGGGTTCCAGGAAAAAGTCCCAGAAACTAGACCATGCTTGGTTGTAAGCTCTAAGTTTCTTTTGCTGAAAAGCAACAAAGAGTATGAACTAACTTTTCATATTTTAGCCATCAATTCTAGTAGTTATATTCATTCTAGGTGAGCATTACTTCTAATCAGACAAGGTAGATCTTTATCAAACAACAAGTTGTATCCCTCATGTTACACTTGTTACTCCGTGTGGAAAAAGTGTCAAGTAGTCTCAATCTCCGTGAGAAACGGACGATTTTGAATCGAATTTCAATACCTTGCAAGGGATCCTAACTCACACGCTCGGAAACTTCAATTTTTCCAGGCAACCGTTTCCATCATATTCCGGGTTGTGGATCAGGGCCACCACAAGCGACTGCAGGACCATACGCACTTCCAAAGTGCAGGACGTACGTCTGTAGCGCGACTACAAAACCCGTACTCCTGGTTGCCCTTGCAACACGTATTCCCACACGTCGGTGTGTGCAACAAAAGTCAAAGTCGAGTGGTGGGGTAAGTCCACTTGCCAGGCCAATCAGGTAATAGGCTTACCGTGTACCATATTTTACGGCATGTGGCTAGTACTTTCAAACACTTGACTACTACTACCACACTTTCCGACATTAACAAATTTCATCAACACAGACGGGGTATGCTGTTATCAGTTCTACCATAACCCTGACCCCGTCCGTCATCCTTATAATGATTGAAAGAAATAATAAACAATTAACTCCTATATCGCGCAAGCGACAGGAAATCACTCGACTTCTACCGGTCCTGTTAGCAAGGCATCTATGCGATAGGACTCGGGATAAGCATTACAAAGGTTCCTAGGATACATGCATCTAGGGTTCCATTATAAATCCTAAAACTTAAATGCACAATACAGAAATAATAAGTAAGTGCGTAAATTGGAAAACTGGGTTATGCACCGGGGCTTGCCTTCGGAAGCGAAGCTAGGGTCAGACGAGTTAAAAACTTTCGAACCTTGGTTCGGGGCTTCAGTCACTTCCTCAGTAACTTGGACGGAGTCTTCAGATAGCCCGGATTCGGGTTCCAAGATCAACTCGTAGTCTCCGTCTTCAAGTATCGGCGAGTCTACATGATATGCAAGGGTTGATTGTTTAGTGACAAACATGTTAAGCTTTTCCTTCATGATAAAGTTATAATTCAACAGTTCAACACACACACAGCATCAACAACAAATTGATAAACTCATTAAGCAGCTAAGTAATTGTCCTTAAGTAAGTATCACAAAACTAAGGCAAGTTATTACTAATCATAGGTTTAAACACAAAAGCATTAATTATACCCAAAGCTTATTTATTTGAATTGCATTCAAATTTAAAGTTTAAATTTAAATTTGATTTAAACATGGATAAAAATTCTTCAAATATTTTTAGCAGTCACATTAAGTACATAAGATTCTAACATAAAGATATATAAGCATGATTCAATCAAAAACTTACTTAATTAAACCTATCTTGATTTGAACTTACTTTGACCAAATTTGAAATTACTTAAATTATAAGATGGTACTGGTTTTGAAAATTCTCACACAAAAACTAAACACTCCTTAAGCTAACTAGTAGCCAAGAATTACAGGAAATAAAATTAAATTACATAAGTTATACACAAAAGATCCCTTTTTGAAATCATTTAAATTACTGCAGAAATAATTAGTTTCAAACTACACTTTAGTAACAAAAGTTGCAGATTTCATTTTTATGAACACAACAAAACTGGTTTTGCCATTTTTCGATTTTTCTACAATTCCCTATGAATTTTCAAAGCTGGCTGAAATGGAATTGGAAAAAGGTACTAGTATTTCACAGAATAGCCCCTGGAAAGATTCAAATCATTACAATCTAGTCCTTGGCCGGGTTTCTCTCAGGAACAGATCGACGGCGACTAATTCCGGCGAGATAGCTCGTTGGCGGCGAGGGCCAAGGGAGGGAAAAGGCTCAGGGGATTACGGCAGTCACGTGGGTGGCCGAAGTTGGGTGGGGGAGGAGCTGTAGCGGCGGAACGGCGGTGACAGAGGCGGCGGCGGGCTTGGAGGCTTGGCGGTGGCGTTCCGGTGGCCGGAGCGCTGGAGAGTGGATGAGAAGTGCCTGGGAACCTTCGTGAGGATGATGTGGTGCGGATGGTGTGCTTGGCCGGGGCGGGGAAGCACTGGAGGAGCGGGACGACGACGTGGCCGAGCTGCGGCGGCGGAGGAACAACGGCGTGCTCATGGGCAGGACGTTCCGGTGAGGGATTTGGAAAATGGCTGGTACTGTGAGCTTCAGGAGGGTGATGTGGTGCTGGTGGAGCAAGAAATCGGAGAGGGGAGGCTCGGGATCGAGCTGCCGACGGCGAGACCGAACGGCAGCGGAGGAAGAACTCCGACGTGCTCACGGGCAGATGTCTCCGGTGGGGGAAAAGGCAATTGGCCGGTGCGATGAGCTTCAGGGAGTAGCTGTGGTGCTGATGGAGGTCTGGATCGAGGATGGGAGGCTCTGGAGGAGGCTACCGACGGCGAGGCCGAACGGCGGCGCAATGGCGGACGGCGGCGACGCGCGGGAGAAGGAGGCCGGGGTGGAATTGAGCTCGGGGAGGTGGTAAAGGAGCTTGAGCAGGACGCCACGGAGCTATTTATGCTCTTGGGAAAGCTTTGGAGGGCGGCGAGCAGGTGCCGGACACCGGCGACGTCGTGGCGGCCGCGGGAAGCTCGGGGGTGGCATGTCGGCTTGGGAAAAAGGCCACCAGGGCCTGGCAAGCGGCGGGGGCGATGCGCTGGAGGTGGAGGTGGCACTGGCGAGCGGCGCGGGGCAGGTGGCGGCCGAGGCAGCTTGTCGGAGTTAAGCGGCGGCAGCAGCTCACGGGCAGAGCAGAGCAGGCTGGAGGTGGACGATGGGGACTCGGTTGCAAATACTGAAAAACCCAGGGGCTCCACTATAAAGCTTGAGTAACTTTCAAACCAGAGCTCAAATGAAAAGCTCCCAAAACAAAAAGTGTAGAGAATAAAAAGTTCTACAACTTTGCTTTAGGGTTCAACTTTAGGAAATTTGAGGTTTCAAAGTTATTCTAAAAAACATACAACTAGTCAAATTTCTTTTAAAACCTATTTGAAATTTTACATTCCAAAAAGCTCCCTGGTTTGTTTTCACTTTTTACAGTGGTTTAAAAGTAAAAGCATCATTGCAAAATAGCCCTTTATATATTTCAAAATTATCCACCCTCACACACATTTTGCACATTAAGCCCTATATTTTTCTAAAATTACAGAAAACACCCTAAAATATCTTGTCCTTAAATAGCATAAAAGAGCACATCCTACCCTTAATGCACTATGCCTGGCTCCCATATACCTAAGATGTCACAACCCTCCCTCCTAAAAAGAATCTCGTCCCGAGATTTCGGAACAAGATGGAATTGGAGATTCAAGGATAAAGATTGTTGTTCAGGAAATCCGGAAAATGTTTTTGGAGGTAAGCTTCGGTTTCCCAAGTTGCTTCTTCTTCAGTGTGATGATTCCATTGAAGCTTATACATCCTGACCGTTGCTCTTCTGGTATTTCTTTCTTTGGTATCTAGGATCTTGATGGGATGCTCGGTGTAAGAAAGATCGGGTTCCATAGTGACGGCTTGTAGATCTACGATCTTTGTGGGGACTTGGAGACATTTCTTGAGTTGGGAGATGTGGAAAACATTGTGGACAGCCACTAACTGAGGTGGAAGTTGAAGACGATAAGCTACGGGTCCGCAGATCTCAAGGATTTCGAAGGGTCCAACGTATCAAGGAGCAAGTTTTCCTTTGATGCCGAAACGTTGAACACCTCGAGTAGGAGACACTCAAAGATACACAAATTCTCCTACAGAAAACTGTAAGGGCTTCCTACGTTTGTCTGCATAGCTTTTCTGTCTGGATTGGGCTGCTTTAAGATTGTTTTGAATGTGCTTTACCTTGGCTTCAGCCTCCGTGACCAAGTCGGGTCCAAAGATCTTACGTTCGCCTACTTGGGACCAACTCAAAGGAGTTCGACACCGGCGTCCGTAAAGAGCTTCAAATGGAGCCATTTGAAGACTTGACTGGAAGCTGTTATTGTACGAGAATTCTACCAATGGTAAGCACTGGTCCCAACTTTTGCCATACTGAATGACACAGGCTCTTAGCATATCCTCTAGGATTTGGTTGACTCTTTCGGTTTGTCCATCCGTTTGGGGATGATATGCTGAGCTTCGAATAGGTCTGGTCCCTAGAGATGTTTGAAGCTGCTCCCAGAAACGAGCGATGAATTGAGCACCACGATCAGAAATGATCATTTTAGGTACTCCATGGAGTCGAATGATCTGCTCTATGTAGATTTCGGCACACTTCTTAGCAGTGAAGGTAGTATGCACAGGAAGAAAGTGAGCAGTTTTGGTTAATCGATCCACGATTACCCAAATGGAGTCATGTTTTTGGGAGGTGTTTGGCAAGCCAACGATGAAATCCATACTGATGTCTTCCCATTTCCAAGAGGGAATAGGCAATGGTTGCAAGACACCAGCAGTCTTGAGATGGCTGGCTTTAATCCTCTGGCAGATATCGCACCTAGCAACATACCTGGCTATTTCTCTTTTCATACGAGTCCACCAGAAGTTCTATCTCAAGTCCTGGTACATTTTTGTACTACCAGGATGCATAGAGAACTTGGACAGATGTGCTTCATCTAGAATTTGCTTCCGTAGCTGCTGATCCTTAGGTACAACGATCCGTTTCTTGAACCAGAGTACCCCCAGAGGATCTATCTGAAAGCATTTATATTTGTCTTCTCCTTTGATAAGATTTTGCTTGATGATCTTTATCCCATCATCATGTTGTTGAGCCATGAGGATTCTATCCCTTAATGGAATTTCCTCTGAAAGCTGATTCAAACTACCTTGGGATACAATTTCAAGGTTAAGCTTTCTCATCTCCCAACAGAGGGTTTCATTTAAAGCCTCTACTGTCAAACAAGAGCAATGTGCCTTTCGGCTCAAGGCGTCTGCAACTACGTTGGCCTTTTCTGGATGATAATGGACTTCCAGGTCATAATCTTTGATTAGTTCCAGCCAATGACGTTGTCTCATATTCAAATCCGCTTGGGTGAATATGTACTTGAGGCTCTTGTGATCAGTGTAGATGTTACACTTAGTTCCCATGAGATGGTGTCTCCAAATCTTGAGCGCATGAATCACAGCTGCTAACTCGAGATCATGGGTAGGATAGTTTTGCTCATGAGGCCGGAGTGCTCGCGAAGCATAAGTGATGACTCGGTTGTTTTGCATGAGTACACAACCAAGTCCGATGCCCGAAGCATCGCAATAGACATCGAAGGGTTTAGAGGCGTCTGGTTGAGCTAATGCTGGGGCAGTAGTGAGGTGGGCTCTTAGGGTGTGAAATGCTTCTTCGCATTTCTCACTCCAGACAAACTTAATTCCCTTTTTAAGTAGCTCGGTCATAGGTTTGGATATTCTGGAGAAATCAGGGATGAATCGGCGATAATAGCCTGCCAAACCCAGAAAACTACGGATCTGATGAACAGAAGTAGGACATTTCCAATCCATTACCTCCTGAACCTTGCTAGGGTCCACAGATATGCCATTACTAGAAATAGTGTGGCCAAGAAATTTTACTGTATCAAGCCAAAATTCACACTTGGAGAATTTGGCATACAGATGGTGATCTCTTAACTTCTGAAGAACTATTCGAAGATGTTTGGCATGATCTTTAGGGTTTTTAGAATAGATAAGAATATCGTCGATGAATACCACAACGAATTTATCTAGCTCTGTCATGAAAACTGAATTCATGAGATACATGAAATAAGCTGGAGCATTGGTAAGACCAAAGGACATAACCAGATATTCGTAAAGTCCATATCTGGTAGAGAAGGCTGTTTTTGGAATGTCACAAGGTCTTATCTTGATCTGATGATATCCAGAGCGAAGGTCAATTTTTGAAAATACCTTGGCTCCGGCTAACTGGTCAAAAAGAATGTCAATGCGGGGCAGAGGATATTTATTTTTGATTGTCACCGCATTGAGAGGGCGATAGTCTACACACATTCGTAGGCTATTGTCTTTCTTTTTCACGAATAAGGCTGGGCATCCCCATGGTGAAGCACTTGGACAGATGTAACCCTTATCAAGAAGATCTTGAAGTTGGGTTTTCAGTTCTGCCAGTTCATTGGGTGGCATACGGTAGGGCCTTTTGGAGATAGGTGCCGTGCCTGGCTGTAACTCGATAATGAACTCAACATCCCTATCCGGATGCATCCCTGGCAGATCGTCTGGAAAAACATCCGGATATTCACACACAATAGGAATGGCCTCGAGTTTGATCCCTTCTGCCACATAGGCATAAGAGTTGATACACCCTCTTTGTGATAGATAAAGAGTGGTGGTTCCTTGATAGGGTGAGTCTATCTCCACAGCTCTGGACGAGATATCTAGTGAGACATGGTGTCTAGACATCCAATCCATACCTAACAAAACATCCATTCCTTCTAGATCCAGCAAAAGCAAGTCTGTCTTCACCAGATTGCTGCCCAACTGGATTGGCACATTTCTACATATTTGACTGGATGCAACTCTACCACCCGGGGTTGCGATCAAATAGCTTCCCCTAACCAGATATAATTCCAAGCCTAGTTTGGTCCCAAACTTTGAACTGATAAAACTGTGAGTTGCACCGGAATCAAAAAGTATAATGGCGGGTTGATGGTGGATAGTAAAAGTACCCGTCATTATGGGAGCGCCCTCAGGGAGTTCGGAGACGGTGGTGAAGTTCACCCTACCTTGGCGAACTTGTACCATTTGTTTCTTCCCTTTGCCCTTATGGTTTGCGTTGGAGGGCTGCCCTTGGGACGATCTCCTAGGTTGCGGACAGTTTTTGACGAAGTGCGAGGGGCTGCCACAATTGAAACAACGGTTGCCGTTGTTTCCTTGACCAAAAGGAGGGGAAGTGGGCCGGAGGCCTTGCTGCTGTTGCTGCTGTTGAGGAGGAGCCGACTGTCGGTTAAACTGGGACTGCTGTGGGGGCCTAGCCACCATCTCCCTGGTAAATTGGCGCGAGGTGGAGGTCGCGTCACTGACTGCGGCACCAACCTAAACCTCGACTGTTGAGCGCCGGAGGGACCAGGGGTGATCCTTCTCTTCTTCTCAGCCCGATGAGCTGAGATACAGTCCTCCTGAGTGATGACCATGTTGACCAATTCGTTGAAAGTGTCGGCCCGGGCTAAATTCAGTCGTTCCCGGAGGTTGCCACAAGTAGCGAGAAGGATGCTGCGGAATGGTCATCTTCACCCTACACCGAGGAACACCCGCTTCAACAAACTCATGTCCGTCATAGAGTGGGGGTGCATCATAGCCGAAAATCTGAAGTGACTCCCACAAGAGATGGGGAAAACCCTCCCAATGCAAGGCATTGGTATGAGCGTGTCCTTCGCGATCCCAATGAATATTTGGAGTCTCAGCCATCTGAAGCAAGATTTCAAATGGTGAGATACAGAAGTACAGCAACACAGAACAAGAATCTAATGAAACGATGACACAATTGCATTGAATGGCTGAGATGCAACTATTCTACAGAAGACTCACAAGATAACTATACTTGAAATAACAGATTCTGATAACAGCAAAGACTGGAAATCAGATGGACATCACTGATCTTAAGGATGGATAAGCAATGGGGAGATACCCAACTCAATGGCTGTCTGAAAGATAATGACAAGTCTATATCTAGGATAAACCATTCTTCAACAGTCCTTAGCCAGGCACTCAGACAAGACATTCAAACAGGTTTATTATGCATGCATGGATCTACTCGACCTCACCAACACACAATTGCCAAAGAAACTTTGGACTTACGAGGTTAGTTTCGGTGACATATACATACGCCTCTCCTTATACAACTAGTCGTATTTCCTATTCGTAAGCCTATTACTCATGGTGAGTGTACCTGCAGAAAACCACAGTTGAATAGTGAACCTTTCATGCCAGTATGTCATGAAAGCGTCCCCAAGCATTACTGTTCACTATAGAAACAGCATCTGTACAATTACCGCCGTACAGACGACATTAACATACGTTATTGAAATAACGTATTCACGGGGGTACCGCAAAATGCGGGGGTATGAACAGCGATCGCCATACCCTGCGCCGAACCATATACTCCTAATGTAGTCAACTGAAGTTGTACATTGGCAGCATCTCAAGTAGGCCACTGCTTGAGAAACAGCGTTCGGTTCGCATCACCGACGGGAAGACCAAGCTCTCTCAGTTCGCTGAGGATCCTTACCATCTTACCTTGGCGGCGGACGATGATAACTTATACAGTTCTAAGGTTGGTTGTACTTGAATGTAAATTTTTGCAGAAAGTAGTGCTGGAAGTTAGAACCTTAATATAGTAACTAGCAGTCACCTGGTAGTTCCCAAGTAAACCCTTAGGGCTCTACGAACTAGACATACAACCTTAACGAATCCAACGCCTTTTGTAAATTCCTTTGATATGCCACTTTTATTCTGAAATAATTTTTAAGCACTGTAATATTCCTGGATCTTCTCCTACATCTTGTATAGAGCGTAGGTAAACCTACAGCTCTGATACCAGCTATGGCAGAGCCGCCTGAATTATTCCGGTTCAAGTGCACTAATCATCGTTACAAAAGACCAGATGATCTCAAATGCACTTCAAACGGAACAACCCATGGGTCTGTCGAGTCACCGCCCGATGCAACCACGGTTTCACAGGATCGAAGTAGGTTATACTCATACAAGATAAGCTCCAGGTACATAACAGTGCAAGCTTTTACCACAAAGTAAGTAGCATTATTACAAACCAGTTTTTCACCAGCCCTGACTGGAGCAAATTAACAAAGGGTTGTTTAAAAGCAACGGGTAAACACACGTTGACCAAAGTCACAGCGGAAAGATAACGCGACTAACAACGTCGCCATCAGCAGCACCATGCGTAGCCCAGTCGATGGTGTCACTCCGACGGGTTAATGCCGGCCGGGGACGGATCCCATTCCACGGACCAGCCAGGCGGAACAGCAAAGGGGCAGGACGCACTATCGGCCTGGTTCTCAACCGGCATACCTAAAAGCAGTTCTAGCAAGACTGAGTATAAAGATACTCAGCAAGACTTAACCGGGTTCCAGGAAAAAGTCCCAGAAACTAGACCATGCTTGGTTGTAAGCTCTAAGTTTCTTTTGCTGAAAAGCAACAAAGAGTATGAACTAACTTTTCATATTTTAGCCATCAATTCTAATAGTTATATTCATTCTAGGTGAGCATTACTTCTAATCAGACAAGGTAGATCTTTATCAAACAACAAGTTGTATCCCTCATGTTACACTTGTTACTCCGTGTGGCAAAAGTGTCAAGTAGTCTCAATCTCCGCAAGAAACGGACGATTCTGAATCGAATTTCAATACCTTGCAAGGGATCCTAACTCACACGCTCGGAAACTTCAATTTTTCCGGGCAACCGTTTCCATCATATTCCGGGTTGTGGATCAGGGCCACCACAAGCGACTGCAGGACCATACGCACTTCCAAAGTGCAGGACGTACGTCTGTAGCGCGACTACAAAACCCGTACTCCTGGTTGCCCTTGCAACACGTATTCCCACGCGTCGGTGTGTGCAACAAAAGTCAAAGTCGAGTGGTGGGGTAAGTCCACTTGCCGGGCCAATCAGGTAATAGGCTTACCGTGTACCATATTTTACGGCATGTGGCTAGTACTTTCAAACACTTGACTACTACTACCACACTTTCCGACCTTAACAAATTTCATCAACACAGACGGGGTATGCTGTTATCAGTTCTACCATAACCCTGACCCCGTCCGTCATCCTTATAATGATTGATAGAAACAATAAACAATTAACTCCTATATCGCGCGAGCGACAGGAAATCACTCGACTTCTACCGGTCCTGTTAGCAAGGCATCTATGCGATAGGACTCGGGATAAGCATTACAAAGGTTCCTAGGATACATGCATATAGGGTTCCATTATAAATCCTAAAACTGAAATGCACAATACAGAAATAATAAGTAAGTGCATAAATTGGAAAACTGGGTTATGCACCGGGGCTTGCCTTCGGAAGTGAAGCTAGAGTCAGACGAGTTAAAAACTTCCGAACCTTGGTTCGGGGCTTCAGTCACTTCCTCAGTAACTTGGACGGAGTCTTCAGATAGCCCGGATTCGGGTTCCAAGTTCAACTCGTAGTCTCCGTCTTCAAGTATCGGCGAGTCTACATGATATGCAAGGGTTGATTGTTTAGTGACAAACATGTTAAGCTTTTCCTTCATGATAAAGTTATAATTCAACGGTTCAACACACACACAGCATCAACAACAAATTGATAAACTCATTAAGCAGCTAAGTAATTGTCCTTAAGTAAGTATCACAAAACTAAGGCAAGTTATTACTAATCATAGGTTTAAACACAAAAGCATTAATTATACCCAAAGCTTATTTATTTGAATTGCATTCAAATTTAAAGTTTAAATTTAAATTTGATTTAAACATGGATAAAAATTCTTAAAATATTTTTAGCAGTCACATTAAGTTCATAAGATTCTAACATAAAGATATATAAGCATGATTCAATTGAAAACTTACTTAATTAAACCTATCTTGATTTGAACTTACTTTGACCAAATTTGAAATTACTTAAATTATAAGATGGTACTGGTTTTGAAAATTCTCACACAAAAACTAAACACTCCTTAAGCTAACTAGTAGCCAAGAATTACAGGAAATAAAATTAAATTACATAAGTTATACACAAAAGATCGCTTTTTGAAATCATTTAAATAACTGCAGAAATAATTAGTTTCAAACTACACTTTAGTAACAAAAGTTGCAGATTTCATTTTTATGAACACAACAAAACTGGTTTTGCCATTTTTGGATTTTTTTACAATTCCCTATGAATTTTCAAAGCTGGCTGAAATGGAATTGGAAAAAGGTACTAGTATTTCACATAATAGCCCCTGAAAAGATTCAAATCATTACAATCTAGTCCTTGGCCAGGTTTCTCTCGGGAACAGATCGACGGCGACTAATTCCGGCGAGATAGCTCGTCGGCGGCGAGGGCCAAGGGAGGGGAAAGGCTCAGGGGCTTACGGCGGTCACGTGGGTGGCTGAAGTTGGGCGGGGGAGAAGCTGTAGCGACGGAACGGCGGTGACAGAGGCAGCGGCGGAGCTTGGAGGCTTGGTGGTGGCGTTCCGGTGGCCGGAGGGCCGGAGAGTGGACGAGAAGTGCCTGGGAAGCTTCGTGAGGATGATGTGGTGCGGATGGTGTGTTTGGCTGGGGCGGGGAAGCACTGGAGGAGTGGGACGACGACGAGGCCGAGCTGCGGCGGCGGAGGAACGACGGCGTGCTCGTGGGCAGGACGTTCTGGTGAGGGATTTGGAAAATGGCTGGTACTGTGAGCTTCAGGAGGGTGATGTGGTGCTGGTGGAGTAAGAAATCGGAGAGGGGAGGCTCGGGATCGAGCTGCCGACGGCGAGACCGAACGGCGGCGGAGGAAGAACTCCGACGTGCTCGCGGGCAGACGTCTCCGGTGGGGGAAAAGGCAATTGGCCGGTGCGATGAGCTTCAGGGAGTAGCTGTGGTGCTGATGGAGGTCTGGATCGAGGGTGGGAGGCTCTGGAGGAGGCTACCGACGGCGAGGCCGAACGGCGGCGCAATGGCGGACGGCGGCGACGCGCGGGAGAAGGAGGCCGGGGTGGAATTGAGCTCGGGGAGGTGGTAAAGGAGCTCGAGCAGGACGCCATGGACCTATTTATGCTCTTGGGAAAGCTTTGGAGGGCGGCGAGCAGGTGCCGGACGCCGGCGACGTTGTGGCGGCCGCGGGAAGCTCGGGGATGGCATGTCGGCTCGGGAAAAAGGCCACCAGGGCCTGGCAAGCGGCGGGGGCGATGCGCTGGAGGTGGAGGTGGCACTGGCGGGCGGCGCAGGGCAGGTGGCGGCCGAGGCAGCTTGCCGGAGTTAAGCGGCAGCAGCAGCTCACGGGCAGAGCAGAGCAGGCTGGAGGTGGACGACGGGGACTCGGTTGCAAATACTAAAAAACCCAGGGACTCCACTGTAAAGCTTGAGTAACTTTCAAACCAGAGCTCAAATGAAAATGCTCCCAAAACAAAAAGTGTAGAGAATAAAAAGTTCTACAACTTTGCTTTAGGGTTCAACTTCAGGAGAGTTGAGGTTTCAAAGTTATTCTAAAAAACATACGATTAGTCAAATTTCTTTTAAAACCTATTTGAAATTTTACATTCCAAAAAGCTCCTTGGTTTGTTTTCACTTTTTACAGTGGTTTAAAAGTAAAAGCATCATTGCAAAACAGCCCTTTATATATTTCAAAATTATCCACCCTCACACACATTTTGCACATTAAGCCCTATATTTTTCTAAAATTACAGAAAACACCCTAAAATATCTTGTCCTTAAATAGCATACAAGAGCACATCCTACCCTTAATGCACTATGCCTGGCTCCCATATACCTGAGATGTCACATAAAAGTCGGGTGATTTTCTGTCACTCGCACGATATAGGAGTTGCTTGTTTACAATTCTGCAACCACTATAAGGATGATGGACAGGGTCATGTGCTGTATCATGACCTGAAGATTTACCCTGTCTGTTTAGTTAAAAAGTGGTTAAGGTCGAAATGTGTGGTAGTGGTGGCTAAGCGTTTGAAAGTACTAGCCACATGCCATGAAATATGGTAAGCGGTAAGCCTAGTACCCAAATGGCCCGACAAATGGACATGTCTCCACCACTCGACTTTTATTTTATGTTTACATGCACCGATGTTTGGGAGTGCGTTCTGCAAGGCAGACAGGAATACGGGTCATGTAGTCGCGCTACAGATGTATGTCCTGCACAATTGGTGTGCGTACGGTCCTGCAGTCGCTTGTGGTGGCCCTGACCCATAACCCGGAATATGAGAGAAACGGTTGCTTTGGAACGACCTGTCGGTATTCCAAGCGTGTGTGTTAGGTTTACCTTGCAAGGTTGAAATTCGATTCAGGAACCGTCCGTTTCTCATGGAGATTGAGACTGCTTATCCCTTTTGCCACATCGATAAAAAGTGTAATTATTGATGGAATAATCTTGATGGATGATAATCTCTATCTTGCTTGTTTAGTATAGGTGCTTACCTAGAATGGCTAATCAAGCTAGAATCTAAAAGCTAAAACTTGAAAGTAGATTATACTCTTTGTTGCTTTTCAGCTGAAAATAAACCCAGAACCCTTGAAATGCCTTCATGAGTCTAGTTACGGGCTAAAGTATACCCAAACCCGGGTAAGCCTTGCTGAGTATTAGTACACTCAGCCTTGCTAGTTTTATGTTTTTCAGGCAAAGTCTTTGAAGACCCTACTCTTCCCCTGTCTTGGCTCTGTGCTCTTCCAGATGGTTGGTCCGTGGAATGGGATCCGTCCCCGGCCAACACTGATGTAAGCATCTAGGCCCTCAAGGTATGTTTCGGTGATTAATGACAACCATTATTGTGACTAATGAGTTTGTGCAGCTTAATAGATCATTATCGCTCATTTGGTCATAAGTCCAAAGAGGCCCCTAATTTTCGTTACTCAAAAAGGCGATCTCGGCATTCAACTCAATTATATGTCAAGATTAAGGATCTTTCTAGTCCTAAGTGTCATAAGGTTGAGAAGGACACTTAGGTTAGTATAGGTTTTTATAGTTTTGTAGTGATCGCACTATTAAGAGGGGTTAAGGCTAAGTAACTTGAGCATGGACATGGTCATTTGAAAATGGATGCACACAATGGTCACTCAGGTTTCTAAAAGCTCAAATAAGTGGTTCTCAACTTATATCTCAAGAATATTTGGATTTCATTCAAGACTCAAATCAGAAAAGGCAAAGTCAGAAAAATCCTTAACACCGGTTTAACCGACGCTCTCACTTTTCTATACGTCGGTTAAACGGAGTCAGCAGAGTCTAGACAAGTCAATACACCGGTTAAACCGACGATGTTTGAATTTAACGTCGGTGCAGTTGTCCAGAGACTTGGTTTTTCAGTTGATCAGTGGACAACTACACTCACCGGTTAAACCGATGATACGTCGGTTAATCTGCCCAAGTTGTAACGGCTAGTTTTCAAAAGGGGCAGCTTACATTCACCGGTTAAACCGACGATGACTATTGGAGGTACGTCGGATTAACCGGCGCTACGCAGTTTTCTGGCAGCTTTTTCTCCAACGGCTCTATTCGTGTGAGCTGCCTATATATACCCCTCCAATGGGTCATTTTGCTACTCTTGACACCAGGCAACATCCAAACACTCATACTATAGTCAAGAGCCACCTTGAGCTTCATCATTTCACATACTTGTTCATTCAATCATTCAAGAAGCAAGATTAAGGACTTGAGTAGAGAGAAGCTTGTGTGCATCCGTTCTTGGTGATCGGTTCTTGCTCAAGTGAAGGACTTAGCTTGTTACTCTTGGTGATTGGCATCACCTAGGCGATCTTGGTGATCGAGGTGTTTCTCACGGAGCTTGCCAAGGATTGTGGGAGCCCGGAGAAGAAGATTGTACGTGGCTTGATCTCCACCACACCGGGATGGTGAACGGAGACTGTTAGTGAGCGCCCTCGTCTTGGTGACTTGGGAGGTGACAAAACTCTTTGTGAGTGTCACAACGTGGATTAGGGGTGTGTGCCAACACATCGATACCACGGGAAAAAATCCAGTTGTCTCTTATCCACTTTCTTTATTCAAGCATTTTCTTTCATGCAATTTATTCATGTGCTTGACTTAGGGATCATTACTTTGCTCTACCTTGCTAGGCTTTACCTCTATTTTTATCTCTCCTAGCTTGTGTAGGTAGCTTAGTTACCCGGTTGGTGAATTGGTGCCTTTTTAGCTTTGCATAGGTTAATGTTGCTTTACCTTGTTTTAGAATTTGAAAAAGGCCCAATTCACCCCCCTCTTGGTCCATCGATCCTTTCAATTGGTATCAGAGCCAGGTTGCTCATTTGGATCATTAGGCTTCACCGCCTAGAGCTATGGCCAAGATGGGTGGTTCGCCGCCTCACTTCGAGGGCAAGAACTTTGCTTATTGGAAAGTTCGCATGGCCGCATACTTTGATGCGATTGCCCCCGAAGTGTGGTCGGCAACTAAGATCGGGTTCACCGGAACTCCCACCACCGAACAATTAAAATAGAATGCCAAGGCTAGAAATGCAATTTTCAAAGCTATTAGTGAGGAAGTCTTTGCTAGAGTTAATGGCATGGACTTAGCAAGTGATATTTGGAAGGAGCTCATTGAAATTCATGAAGGTTCCACTAAAGTTCGTGAGCAAAAATATCACTTGTTTAGAGCTAAGTATGATTCCTTTAAAATGCTAGCTCATGAAAATTGCAATGATATGTATTCTCACTTGAATGTCATTGTCAAGGACATTAATGCACTTGAAATATCCAAAATTGACAGTGCCTCCATCAATCGCAAGAGTCTCATGCTCCTCCCGAAGCCCAAGTATAACATCATCAATGCTATGCTTCAAAAGGAGGATCTTGACGCAATGGAAGTGGGAGAACTTGTGGGGGAAATTCGCGCTCATGAAATGAGCATTCTTGGTATGTCCGAAGAGCCAACTTCAAGCAAATCAATTGCTCTAAAGACCAAGACAAACAAATCCCGCAAGCTCAAGATGATCAAGCAAGATTCAAGCTCAAGTAATGAAAAGGATGATCGTCATGAAAGCTCATCCGATGTTGAAGATGATGGAGAACTTGCTCTCATGATGAGAAAGTTCACACGCTTGAATGAAAAGATCAATAAGAAGGGTTTCAACTTTGACTCCAAAAAGGGAATGTTCCGGCCAATGGATGTCAAGAACAAGATTTGCTACAATTGTGGAGAAAAAGGTCACATCCGTCCAAATTGCCCCAAGCCAAATAAAAGAAACAAGAACAACAAGAGCAAGCATCGCCATGATTCAAGCAATGATGAAGAAGAGGAAAGGAAGAACAAAAATAAGAGATTTGGGAAGAAGAAGACCCATGACAAGAAGACCAAGCTCTTCCCAAAGAAAAAAGGGCACACCAAGAAAAGTTTCTTGGTGGAAAAACAAGAGTGGGTGACCGATGTCTCATCAAGCGAAGACTCAAGTGATGAAGAAGACATCGTCACCATCGCCCTCACCAATGAAGAACCACCACTACCTCCGCCTCCTATGTGCCTCATGGCAAAAGGTAACACCAAGGTATGTAAGGTAGATAGTGAAGATGATAGTGATGAAGAGCTTGATCCTAATGAATTCACTAACCTCATCAATGAGTATACATCCGTCATCAAGAGGGAAAAGGGCAAAGTCAAAATTCTTGAGAGCACTCATGCCAAGTTAGAGCTTGCCCACTCCGACTTACTTGGTAAGTACAATAACTTGCTCAAAAAGCACAATGAGTCACTTGTACTTGCTAAGCAAGTTGAAGAGAGCCACAAAAAGCTCAAATAAGAGCATAGGGAGTTGGCTCACAAGTATCAAGAACTTGAATTTGCCTATGAAGCTATTGACCCAAGTCTTGAGAAATTTGATCATGAAACTTTTGATAAGGTCAATGCTTCTACTTCATGTGATGACCTACTCATTGATACAAATGCCACTAATATTGTGCCCAAGCTTGCTCCTTCTAGGGAAAAGGAATTGATGGATCAAGTGGCAAGCCTCAAGAGTAGTGTGGAGAAACTCTCAAGAGGAGAATACATCCACAAGGAGATTCTCTTCAACAATGCCCGGGACTATGGCAAGAGAGGTCTTGGTTCATTTCCGGAGCCAAACATGGCTACAACTCCTTCTCCGGAGATCAAGATAAGCTTCATCAAGGAAGTTGGTTCATATTGCCAACATTGCCAAGTCACCGGGCACCACACTAGGGAGTGCACTTTACCATCACGTCCTCTTCCTAACTTACCCAAGAATTACTCATCAATGTTCCAAAATAACCATTTTCTCTTGAGTAAAGTGAAGGGCAAGGTGAAGGCCAAGTTCATTGGCAAAATTGCTAAGGAGTCGAAGAAGAAGCTCCCCAAGCAACTTTGGGTCCCAAAAGCTCTTGTCACATATGTGCAAGGCCCAAAGCTTGTTTGGGTTCCTAAAACTCAAAAATGAATTCTCATGTGTGTAGGTGAACTACAAAGCCGGTGGAAAACATTGGGTACTTGATAGCGGTTGCTCTCAACACATGACCGGAAATGATAGCATGTTCACCTCTCTTGAAGTCCCCGGCGATCATGAACATGTCACCTATGGTGATAACTCAAGGGGGAAAGTCCTAGGTTTGGGTAGAATTGCAATTTCAAAAGATTTATCCATCTCAAATGTGTTGTTTGTAGAAGCACTTAGTTTTAATCTCATTTCTATTGCTCAATTATGTGATCTTGGACTAACGTGTGCCTTTGACAAGAATGGTATTGTAGTAACTCATGAAAAAGACAAGTCATTGGTATTCACGGGGTTTAGGCATGGCAACATCTATTTAGTGGATTTCTCTTCAAAGCAAACAAGCACCATGACATGCCTCTTCACCAAGTCGTCTCTTGGGTGGCTTTGGCATAGAAGAATTGCCCATATTGGCATGAGCAACCTCAAGAAAGCCCAGAAGAGAGGGATAATCACTTTTGACAAGAACAAGTTATGCAAAGCATGTCAAGCCGGGAAGCAAGTTGCAACACATCATCCCATCAAGACAATGGTGTCTACCTCCAAGCCGCTCGAGCTACTACACATGGATCTCTTTGGTCCAACTTCATACAAGAGCATTGGTGGTAACCTCTATTGCCTAGTAATCGTTAATGATTTTTCACGCTACACTTGGGTCATGTTTCTAGGCGATAAGAGTGAAACTCCGGAGATCTTCAAGACATTTGCAAGAAAAGCTCAAAGGGAGTACAACTCCCCAATTGTGAAGATCCGGAGTGACAACGGCACCGAGTTCAAGAATATGAAGATTGAAGAATGGTGCGATGAAGAAGGAGTCAAGCATGAGTTTTCCGCCACCTACACGCCTCAACAAAATGGAGTGGTGGAAAGAAAGAACAAGACACTCATCACCCTTGCAAGAGCAATGTTGGATGATTATGGCACGTCCGAGAAGTTTTGGGCGGAAGCAATCAACACGGCGTGTCTTGCATCCAACCGAGTGTATCCTCACCGACTCCTCGAGAAAACTCCATATGAGCTCATCACCGGAAGGAAACCAAATATATCATACTTTCGAGTCTTTGGTTGCAAATGCTTCATCTATAAGAAGAAAAGGCTCGGTAAGTTTGAGAGTAGATGTGATGAAGGTTTCTTTCTTGGTTATGCATCAAACTCCAAAGCATATAGAGTATTCAATCAAACCTCCAGGTTAGTTGAAGAAACATGTGATGTGGAGTTTGATGAATCTAATGGCTCCCAAGAGGAGGTTGTTGGCTATGAAAATGTAGGGGATGAAGAGGTGCATGAAAGTAATGATCAAGGGGGAGGACTTTCCTCATCTTCACCAAGCACCTCCACGGCACCCCAAGTGGATGAAGATCAAGATAAAGTTGATCCACTACCTCAAGAAAATGTGTCAACGCCAACACCCCAAGTCCAAGAACAAGAAGAGCAAAATGTTCCACCACAAGCACAAGTCACCCATGATCCACCCCAACAAGCATCCACACAAATACCGCTAGTGAAGCATGGTCGCATCTCCAAGGATCATCCAATTGGTCAAATCATTGATAGTCCTTCCAAAGGAGTAAGAACTCGCTCTAAGCATGCTTCATTTTGCGAACATCACTCGTTTGTTTCTTGTATTGAACACACTAGTATAGAGGAAGCGCTTGAGGACTCGGATTGGGTGATGGCCATGCAAGAAGAATTGAACAATTTCACTCGCAATGAAGTTTGGGTCCTCGAAGCTCCTCCGAAAGATAAAAACATCATCGGCACAAAGTGGGTCTTTCGAAACAAGCAAGATGAACATGGGGTGGTGGTACGCAACAAAGCAAGACTTGTGGCAAAAGGGTTTTCTCAAGTCGAAGGTTTGGATTTTGGTGAAACTTTTGCTCCGATCGCAAGACTTGAAGCTATCCGCATTCTTATTGCTTACTCTTCACATCATAACATTAAGTTATATCAAATGGATGTGAAAAGTGCATTCTTAAATGGCTTTATTAACGAGCTTGTTTATATTGAGCAACCTCCCGGGTTTGAAGATCCGAGGAATCCTAACCATGTTTATAGGTTGCATAAGGCACTCTATGGGCTCAAACAAGCTCCAAGGGCTTGGTATGAGAGGCTTCGTGACTTCCTAATCATGCAAGGCTTCAAGATCGGGAGGGTGGACACCACTTTGTTCACAAAAGATGTCAACGGGGATCTTTTCATTTGTCAAATTTATGTTGATGATATTATCTTTGTCTCAACTAATGATTTACTAAGCCATGAGTTTGCTACCATGATGTCTAGGGAATTCGAGATGTCCATGATTGGCGAATTGACCTTCTTCCTTGGTTTTCAAGTCAAACAAATGAAGGAAGGGACATTCATCTATCAAGAAAAGTATACTAAAGATATCTTGAAGAAGTTCAAGATGGATGAGTGCAAGCCAATCAAGACACCCATGGCAACTAATGGGCATCTCGACTTGGATATGGACGGTAAACCGGTTGATCAATCCCTCTATCGTTCTATGATAGGGTCTTTGCTTTACCTTACTGCATCTAGGCCCGATATAATGTTTAGTGTGTGCTTGTGTGCCCATTTTCAAGCTAATCCAAAGGAATCACATCTTTCGGCTGTGAATAGGATCCTTCGATATCTCAAGCACACCCCTAGCATAGGCTTGTGGTACCCCAAAGGCGCTAGCTTAGATCTCTTGGGATACTCGGATTCGGATTTTGCCGGAAGCCGTGTGGATCGCAAGAGTACCTCCGGGGGTTGCCACTTGCTTGGGCGTTCTCTAGTTTCTTGGTCAAGTAAGAAGCAAAATTCCGTGGCTTTGTCCACCGCGGAAGCGGAATATATAGCCGCCGGTGCATGTTGTGCCCAAATCCTATATATGAAGCAAACCCTTTTGGACTTTGGTGTGAAACTAGATAGGATACCACTCCTTTGTGACAATGAAAGTGCCGTAAAAATTGCCAAGAATCCGGTTCAACACTCTCGCACAAAGCACATTGATATTCGCCATCACTTCTTGCGTGATCACGAAGCCAAGGGGGACATTTCCCTTCAAGGTGTGAGATCCGAGGAGCAATTGGCGGATATTTTCACAAAACCTTTAGATGAGAGTACTTTTGTTAGGCTAAGGAATGAACTTAATGTGTTAGATGCGGCAAACGTCATGTAAGTTGCCATGTCATATAGAAAAATGCATACATATAGGACTCTTGTCTAACCATGGTAAGATAGTGATGAGCAAGGGTATAGCTAGAGGTGGTGGTCCACTTGTTTTCCTCTAGGCTTGTAGAAAGGCTCATCATGAAGAAGCTTCCCGTGGGTCCAAACTTGACAAGTAGAATTTAAATTCTTGCTATGCATTTCTTGTCATATAGATGTGCACTTCATGTTTACCCTACCTTCGCATGTGATTGTAGCTTGCATTATCATTGCATGCGTAAGGGTCACAAAGGAGATCGCTTGATGAAAATGAGACTTGTTTCATATACAAGATCTTAATTCATGAAAAGTGAAAAGAGTAAAGTGTTAGGTGCGTTATTGCCTAGTGAGCAATGTCATGATGAGTTTGAAGCTTTCCTTCTTCAATATTCCTATGGCATAGCTCATACATTTTATTTGGCGCTTTGTCTCTCTTGCGGCTTTTCCTTGTGTTTTGAAAAAAAAATTATCTAAGCTAGTGAGCTATCCTATTTACTTTGAGGGGTGAAGTCGCCTATGCAAGTCCATAAACTTGAGTTTATTTAAATTTTATAAGTTTATTGGACTTAGCTTAGAAGAGTGAGTTGAGAGAGGGTTTTTGGCTTCACCGGTTAAATCGACGCTCAATGGATCTTTACTCATCGGTTTAACCGGCGTTACTAAGTTTCAGCTTCAGCTCAGACAATCCAGGCATTCAACCGGTGTGTACAATTTATGGAGCATCAGATCAACCGGTGAACATATCACAAATCTGACCTGAAAATCAACTGTTGTTTGTGTCGTTCAACCGGCGCGTTCATATATCGGATCATCGGTTCAAACGGCGTACAGATGCAGATTTGGTAGAGTCCCTGGTAAACTACACCGACGCAATCAACCGACGTTCGAACCCTAAGCGTCGGATCAACCGGCGATAAGAAAATCCTCGGGGTCCACATGTCATATATCTTTCTTGCCCCCGCACCGCCGCTCGAGTTCTCCGTCTTTCCGCCTTCTGCCACTCGCACGCCACCTTGCCGTCGTTCGCGCCGCCGTCGCCATCGCCACCGCACCGCCCTCGCTGCACGCGCGCACTGTGCCACCTGCTCGCCACCACCGCGCCGTCACCGGCTGCACCCGCGCACCTTCCGCGCCGCCGTCGCCTGCACCTGCACGCCCGCGCGCCACCGCGCCAGCGCCTTCTGCGCCGCACACGCGCCACTACGCCACCCGCGCGCCACCGCCGCACACGCGCCACTACGCCGCCCACACGCCTTGCACCTCCACCGTGCCGCCGCCCACGCGCCTTGCACCACACTCGCGCATCCACGCCTCGCACGCCAAGTGTTCGGTGTTTTGCCCGAACCATTTCGCTCGACGTAGCTCGCAGCGCCGCGTCCTTGTTACTCTCTGTGATCGAGATGGGTCGTGAGAAGAGGAAGGGAAAGGAGATTGTGGTCGAGGAGCCCGCTCGCAAGCGGACTCGTGCAGCGAGAGAGGCCGAGAGGGCAGAGATGGTGGCCAAGGCTGCCGAGGAGCAGGCATCAGGCCGTGCTCGCCCGTTCGCGATCAGGGATACGCCAGCCAGGGGCAGAGGCAGAGGTAGAGGTATGGGCAGAGTCAGAGGTGCCAGGTCTACCAGAGCCACGACTGCGGCAGCAGCAGCAGAGTCAGATCAGTCACTTTCAGCTGCAGAGTCAGACTTAGATACAGAGGCAGAGCAGTCTGAGCAGTCACAGGGGCAGGGTTCACAGGAGTCACCGATTCTACGACGCTCTGGCCGCACTCGACAGACGTCCCCAGCAGGCGACACTTAGCCAGCGACCGAGCGTCGCACTGGACCGATGACGCGAGGAGGTCACCAGCCACAGGAGCCTTGCAGGTCCACCGCAGCAGCAGCAGCAGCTGCTCGTAGAGCCGAGGCCCTAGCGGCCGAGCGCGTAGTGTTCCGCATGGACACTGTTGTGCGTCTGGAGCTAGGTGTGCTGCTCCAGAACTTGACCAAGGCCAATGCGGCGAAGGTCAAGAGGCTCAGGTGGAGTGTTCAGGAGGAGGAGTGGTTCCCAGTGACACATGACAGCAGGGTTGATCATAGGTTCTGGACGCTTCTTCAGGCCAGTTTCTACGAGACCTACCAGAGGCGGGGCCACCGGATCTTCCCGCACAGGGTACTTGACTGGGTGTCTTTGAGGACAGCTGCAGGGGGAGCAGACGTCAGAGAGCACTTCGCTCACTTCAGGGGCCTGCCCAGGTTGCTCCGGATTGATCGGAACAGATATATCGAGGACTGGGTTAGGGTTTTCTATGCCACAGCTTGGATAGCCCCAGAGCGCAGAGCAGTACACTTCATGTTTGGAGGCCAGGTCTTTGGTCTGTCCAGGGCTACATTAGCAGGGATTCTCGGAGTAGACTTGGTCGACGTCTCCCTGCACGAGATGGTTTACGGAGATGCAGATCCACCGCGCAGAGCCATGATTGGCGGGATTGCACCTTCTCACGAGGCGATCTCTCAGTGCTTCCGCCAGCCGTTCCCTGCCTCATACGCCAGAGTTCCCAGCCTGCTTACTCAAGAGGCATACGCAGTACACATGGCACTCCGGAGGACATTACTCCCGAGGAGTGGCTACCCAGAGGGGTTTACAGGCCTGCAGCAGCTTCTACTTCTACACATCCTCACTCACGAGCCATTTGACATAGTTGACTTTATCTTGGCTGAGATCGAGGATGTTATCACTGACGGGATGGGCGTTGTGCGACAGTTTCCATATGCTCACTGGATCAGCTTTATCTGTTCTATGATCGTGCCAGCTGAGTCACCAGTCAGTGCAGTCTATCGCCAGGACGAGGTTCCCTGGTTCCCAGTTTATCGTCCGACAGCACCTTCGGACTGGAGGAGAGGCAGACAGGCCGATCGAGCTGCCATGGCACAGTTGTCACCCGAGGCACAGGTCCGAGTGGCACAGGAGGATGAGGCACTGCTTACCGCCGAGGCACAGCTTCCCGGAGGAGAAGATGAGATACACTGGTCCGACCTTGAGTCAGACTCCTCAGAGGATGAGGAGTACTTCCCTGCACCAGCCCCAGCCAGTCACGACCACGAGGTAGGAGGGTCCGAAGAGCCAGCTCCAGAGTCAGCCGCTGCTGCTACAGTTTCAGAGTCACAGGTGTCTCAGCTGTCTGAGCTCACCGCACTTCTGCAGCAGCTTGTGACACAGCAGAGAGAGGACCGTCTTGCATAGGAGGAGGCCAGGAGAGCTCATGAGGCCCGGCTTGCAGCCATACAGAGAGAGGCCGCCCGAGAGCGGGCTGCAACAGAGGAGCGTTTTGTCGGGCTTATTGATAGAGTTTCTCAGAGGACAGACGCTCAGTTCCAGCAGATGCAGCAGGGCATGATGGCGATGTTCGGGATGATCTCACAGCATTACTCTCACACCGGACTCGCCCCGCAGCAGCCAGGTCAGCCAGGCCTTCAGGGTGTTGGAGCACCTCCACTTGCCGTTACACCAGCTCCAGCCTCTACTGCTCCCGCCACCTCAGCGACCCCGGAGACCATGTTCTCGATGTCCGCACTACTTGGGTCTGCGGGTCATCCTTTCTTTTCACCACTGCCAGCGACTTCACTCTTCCAGGAGTCTCCTTCAGCAGTACAGACAGTCGCCCTCCCAGTCGTACCACAGCCATTACATTCAGGGGGAGGTGGAGAGGGTTCCTTGCTTCAGCAGACGACACAGCCGGCAGCTTCAGCACTTACTACTTCAGATGTTGACACATCTTCTGTTAAGCCGGTTACTACTTCCACGGACTCTCTTCCAGGCAGTGCCAGCACGAGAGCCTCGACGACAGCTACACCCCCCGTCAGCTCAGCTCCAGCAGGCAGTTCTGACCAGCAGCTCCCGTCCATCACCGAGGATCCACCGTCCGACGACGACGACGATGATGATTCGGACCGTTTCCTCGCCGTCCCGCGATAGCCGGATCAGTAGCTCGCCTTTTTGGGTGCTTTGATGCCAAAGGGGGAGAGGGAGTTGGAGTCAGGGGGAGGGTAGAGTTAGAGAGCTCTCAGGACTTTGATATTTTGTATCACATTTGGTGTTAGTTCATGGATATGTACATTTGTCACTTGAGTATGCTGTGTTTTGAGACATATCTATGGATTTCGTTTGAGCCTTTGAGCTCTTTGGTTCTCTTCTTTCGAGTTTGCTTGTGTTTATTCTTGCCTTATCTTTCTTGCTCTCTCGATTATTTATGTTTGTGTTGTCATCAATCACCAAAAAGGGGGAGATTGTAAGCATCTAGGCCCTCAAGGTATGTTTCGGTGATTAATGACAACCATTATTGTGACTAATGAGTTTGTGCAGCTTAATAGATCATTATCGCTCATTTGGTCATAAGTCAAAAGAGGCCCCTAATTTTCGTTACTCAAAAAGGCGATCTCGGCATTCAACTCAATTATATGTCAAGACTAAGGATCTTTCTAGTCCTAAGTGTCATAAGGTTGAGAAGGACACTTAGGTTAGTATAGGTTTTTATAGTTTTGTAGTGATCGCACTATTAAGAGGGGTTAAGGCTAAGTAACTTGAGCATGGACATGGTCATTTGACAATGGATGCACACAATGGTCACTCAGGTTTCTAAAAGCTCAAATAAGTGGTTCCCAACTTATATCTCAAGAATATTTGGATTTCATTCAAGACTCAAATCAGAAAAGGCAAAGTCAGAAAAATCCTTAACACCGGTTTAACCGACGCTCTCACTTTTCTATACGTCGGTTAAACGGAGTCAGCAGAGTCTAGACAAGTCAATACACCGGTTAAACCGACGATGTTTGAATTTAACGTCGGTGCAGTTGTCCAGAGACTTGGTTTTTCAGTTGATCAGTGGACAACTACACTCACCGGTTAAACCGATGATACGTCGGTTAATCTGCCCAAGTTGTAACGGCTAGTTTTCAAAAGGGGCAGCTTACATTCACCGGTTAAACCGACGATGACTATTGGAGGTACGTCGGATTAACCGGCGCTACGCAGTTTTCTGGCAGCTTTTTCTCCAACGGCTCTATTCGTGTGAGCTGCCTATATATACCCCTCCAATGGGTCATTTTGCTACTCTTGACACCAGGCAACATCCAAACACTCATACTATAGTCAAGAGCCACCTTGAGCTTCATCATTTCACATACTTGTTCATTCAATCATTCAAGAAGCAAGATTAAGGACTTGAGTAGAGAGAAGCTTGTGTGCATCCGTTCTTGGTGATCGGTTCTTGCTCAAGTGAAGGCCTTAGCTTGTTACTCTTGGTGATTGGCATCACCTAGGCGATCTTGGTGATCGAGGTGTTTCTCACGGAGCTTGCCAAGGATTGTGGGAGCCCGGAGAAGAAGATTGTACGTGGCTTGATCTCCACCACACCGGGATGGTGAATGGAGACTCTTAGTGAGCGCCCTCGTCTTGGTGACTTGGGAGGTGACAAAACTCTTTGTGAGTGTCACAACGTGGATTAGGGGTGTGTGCCAACACATCGATACCACGGGAAAAAATCCGGTTGTCTCTTGTCCACTTTCTTTATTCAAGCATTTTCTTTCATGCAATTTATTCATGTGCTTGACTTAGGGATCATTATTTTGCTCTACCTTGCTAGGCTTTACCTCTATTTTTATCTCTCCTAGCTTGTGTAGGTAGCTTAGTTACCCGGTTGGTGAATTGGTGCCTTTTTAGCTTTGCATAGGTTAAGGTTGCTTTACCTTGTTTTAGAATTTGAAAAAGGCCCAATTCACCCCCCCTCTTGGTCGATCGATCCTTTCAACTGATGATACCAAGTGATGTCGTGCCCGGGCTTAGCATGACATCCATCTTGTCGACGTGTTGTAAATCATCGTGTATGTTTTCCGCTGCCAAAAACCATAAATTTAACAGTTTGTAATGTTTTCTCTAAATTTGAAACTTCGTACTATTGTTGGAAACTCTTGTAATGTAATTCCCTATGATGTAAAATATGATGGTGACTGTATCTCTGGACTCACCTTCGTGTGAGGTAACCTTATTGATCCTGTATCGGTTGTTTATCGGGACGCTACCAGACAGGCCAAGGGATTATACCGTGTGAAGCACGTTGGAGCCCTCTGGAGTGGACTCGCATACTTGAGCCGGTATAATTCAAGTTGGTTCTGCCACATAAAACTCATTCTTCCCAAGGTCAAAATAAAAACATTTGAATACCATTTTTGTTTCACTTTTCAAGATATACATTTTCTCTTTCATGACTATGTTCATTTGAGCAATGTATAAAAAGTTATTTTGAATTTCCAAAAACTAGTATTTAAATGACATGTTATTTTGCACTTTTAGCCCTTGAGTTCAACTAGAGTTTTGTTGCTCTTGTTATGACAGATGTGCCATTAAATTTTTAGAGTCATTTGTGATCAAATTTGAAAGTTACAACGGTTTGTTTGTAAGGGTTCCCACGTATATGCATATATACATATACACATATACATTTGCTTGAAGGGTAGATTTTGATGGGTTGTTTTATACTTTTCCTGCTCTTTTTATGCCTGATTTCATGTGATGGATCTTTGTTTGGTCTTTTAGACACCTAGGGTGTCACATATTTTCTGCTTGAATTCTTGCATAGCACTAATTTCCAATGGACATGTGAAAATGACATTATTCTAGATAAATATGCATGTAAGGAATGTTAGTTCTCCAAATTTTTTGATCAAATTGACGGTCGAAATTGTTCCAGATGTTGGGTATTTTAGCGATAGTGAATAAATCTGTAAGCGCACATATAACATTGTATCTTTCACCTTAAAGTATTCCAAGGGTTATCGAATCTGAGGGAAGATGTGTGCACTTCTATTCTAATCGGTCCAAGGACACACCAAGATAGGTAGCTAGGGTAGAGAGGCTTCCTAAGGTAGCACTATAGATGAGTTAGAGATCAATCTCTCGGGCAAAATACTTGCTTCAGGCACCGGCTTACACCTGGTCTGCCAAGCGACTCCGGCCAACAACTGTACGCTATATCCGAATGTGGGGGATTACAAAGGACCAATAGGGCTGTCACCACCTACGGCGTACCTCTAGCTATCCGTGGGATATAAGCCAAATGAAGGATAACCCTAAGCCTAGACACCACGTCTGTGCTATTGATTACTACTTCAGTCTAACTATGTCTAACATCCTGCAGCAAACTACAGCACTCCGTATAAATACGGAGCAAACAACCTGCAAGTAAGAAACTGATCTCGCTCAACTACAAGAACTAATACCATATACTATAGACATACACGAGAGCACTCAAGCCTATACAATGATAGCAAAGGAATAAGGCTATTCATGCAACCAAGTATAACACTATAAGAAGGAATCATGAACGCTTACTTAACTCTGAAGAATGTAACAGCATCCGTAGAGGTACAAGTTGGAGAAGAGCACCGACAGACCCGCCGCCCCTCCAAACTACCCCCTCACTCTCTCCCTACTCTAAACACAACCTAGCCAAGGCTTTGCCTTTGGAATGAGGCTTAAGGCTCTCTTGGATGGTGTCTCCTCCTTCTTACCCCCTCCTCTAATATTTATAGGTGTGGACAGGGGGGTTTGGCCAGCGAAATAGGTGAAGTCACCCGGAACCGACATTGGGAGGAGTTATGGAGGCGTCACATGGAAGGGGAAGGTCGGTGGAGCTCAGCTTGGTTCGGTCAAACCAGTGGTTGAACCAAATTGGCCTTGGCTCCCACCACCTTATCCTTTGGCTGGATGGCTGCCCAATGAGCCCTTACGTCAGTTTTGAATGCTACGAGCCAAGTTGAGTCAGTTTACCCCCTTTAGTGGGTCCATGCAAACTTGTGCTTGCGCCTGATTGGCCGGAAGAGTATTCCCTTGGATTGAGAGGTGTGTTTCCTTGCTTTGAGCTGTGTTTTCTCCTCTAATTGACCTGCATATAAATATTCACCAACACTTGTGGAATTTGTTAGTAATAACCCCTAGCACTAATTTTGATGCTTGTCTTTCCGGTGTTTATGCAGAAGTTGACAGTCTAAAAATGGTACTTAAGAGTCGTCAACACCAAGGCCGAGCTCCTCCCTTCCACCTCATGCACAGCCGCACCCAAGGTGTTCGACCCTTTGCCTCAACAGCAATTTCTTCAGTTTTCTTAGCTCCACTTCTTGATCTGCAGTGGTATGACTAGTTCCATGATCTCCTTAGTTTGTAGCATGTGCAGTACACCTAGATACCCATCTTCTTCACATGACTACATGTTTGCCATGACTTGTGCCTCACTGTATCTCACTCTTTTGTCATGGCACACACACACACACTCTCTCTTGCACACATTGTTACATGCTATAACACTGTTCTTTGACACATGAGCACACACACCTTCTGCGGTTCCTTATCAACAATGTGTTAGTTGGCAATTTCATCCACTAGATGACATGACTAGGCTCAATCAAATCCATGCTTTGCTTAGGATCTTCTCGTCTTTTGTGTATGATTCTTGTACATTGTATTAGCTCTAACCTATCTATTATCTTCCACCAACTCTCTATGGCAGATGGTAGGTGATAAAAAGGATAAGGGCAAGGCAGCTGAGAAGCCAAAGAGGAAGTGGACTCGCGAGCAACGTGATTGGGATCGGGTTTTGGTAGTGTGGCAGAACCAACCTGAATTATACCGGCTCAAGTATGCACGTAAGAAATGCATAAAGTATGATGCATACCCTCAAGAGTTAGTGACGCACACGACTCGCACTCTACAACCGTTCTCTCGTAACTAACACCTGGGTAGCTCTATATCCTTAAGCGAGGAGCAAAAGTTAGGACACTAGTAAGGTTGCATAAAAAGAGATTGTAGTGGTGTTACGTCACATATACCTAGTCACCAGTGCGCTCCTAATGGCTTAATCATGTGATTGCAGTGCACATGATGCCTTAGGTTCCGACACGGCATCATGGTCATGTGATTAAACACCACCACAAAAGAGGAATAGCAACCCTGTAGTGCCAACAGCAACAAGATAGACTTAGGAACCCAAAGACAACTCAAGGTTGTACTGGGTGCACACCCGTTAGTTAGTCTACGGATTTCTAATGACAATGCAACACCATGCACTACCCAAAGATAGTATATGTTATGATGCATGACTTTTGCTAGTAGAAGTGTATCCAAAAAGTAA
Organism: Panicum hallii; assembly: GCF_002211085.1. Lineage (NCBI taxonomy): Eukaryota > Viridiplantae > Streptophyta > Magnoliopsida > Poales > Poaceae > Panicum > Panicum hallii. The sequence goes on from NC_038047.1 coordinate 29,140,588, forward strand.
TTATTGTCATAAATCTTTTTAATTTATCCAAAATCATCTGAGCAAAAATCGAAGGTACAAATTTTTAGATGCGGTAACCAGAATAGCCAACAAGATAAGGTACAACATCAGGAGAGGATAGATGGATCACTAAATGATGGTTTGAAGGATTTGATGATACTCATCAAGGTTTAACCATCAAAGGAGAAGTTCAATGGTTCTGCCGAAACAAATTTAAGGCAAAATCAAGGAATTGATTTGGCGGTCAAGCTAAGATCGGTGATAGGATTCAAACATAACCCAATCCACTTGATTCACAAAAGACTTTCTTAACTCTAAGTTAGCCTAGCCTATTACGTTAATTCCTACAACACAAAGTCTAGGCAGGCATTCAGATACAAGCACATGTTTCAGTACATCAACGTCACAAACAAGGCAATCAGGTCAATCCAAGATGTCATGATTCATGCACGTTCTACACGTCCTCACAAACAAAAATAACTGCCAAGTAACCTTGGTCTTACGTGGTTAAGTACGGTGGCATCATAATAATATGTCTCTCCCTATATATATACTAGTCATTCTTACGTTTAAACTTACGTAACGAGGTTAGCGTACCTGCAGAAAACACGAGATATATATATATATCCAATGAACCTTCCATGCCAGCATGTCATGAAAGCGTTCCCATTCATTACTGCTCACTATAGAAACAGCAGCTATACAATTACCGCCGTACAGACAACGTTAACATATGTTATTGAAACAACGTATTCACGGGGGTACCGCAAAATGCGGGGGTATGAACAGCGATCGCCATACCCTGCGCCGAACCATATACTCCCAATGTAGTCAACCGAAGTTGGTACATTGGCAGCATCTCAAGTAGGCCACTGCTTGAGAAACAGCGTTCGGTTCGCATCACCGACAGGAAGACCAAGCTCCCTCAGTTGGCTGAGGATCCTTACCTTCTTACCTCACGATCGAAGGTGTCGTTACGGAATGTAAAGTCGAGTTGTGCATGAATTTAAGTCTTGACAGAAAAGTAATGCTGGTAGTTAGGGTTATACATATATATTATAGCCACCTCTAATTCCCTTATAAACATTACCCTAGGGCTTTACGTACTAAGCTTAAGCCTTAACGAATCCAACATAGTTTTGCCAAATACTTTGTTGATCAAACATTTATACTAAAAGAATTTTTAAGGTAAAATGTATCTCCAGGGTAACCTTATAGCTCTGATACCAGCTGTGGCAGAACCAACCTGAATTATACCGGCTCAAGTACGCGAGTCCACTTCCGAGGGCTCCAACGTGCTTCAAACGGTATAATCCCTTGGCCTGTCGGGTAACGTCCCGATAAACCACCGATACACAGGATCAAATAAGGTTACCTCACACGAAGGTGAGTCCAGAGATACAATCACCATCACATTTTACATAACAGGGAATTACATTACAAGAGTTTATAAAAGTAGTACAAAGTTTCAAACTTAGAGAAAACAATACAACTGTTTAAGCTATGATTTTTAGCAGCGGAAAACATACGCGATGATCTACAGCACGTCGACAAGACGGATGTCATGCTAAGCCCAGGCACGACATCGCTCGGGGTCATCAGTGTTGGCCGGGGACGGATCCCCATCCATGGACCAATCATCTGGAAGAGCACAGGGCCAAGGCAAGGGAAGAGTAGGGTCTTCACAGATATCACCTGAAAAACATACAACTAGCAAGGCTGAGTATACTAATACTCAGCAAGGCTTACCCGTCTCATGGTATACTTAGCCATGTAACTAGACTTATGAAGGCTTTTAGCTTTGGGTAGCGTTTTTAGCTGAAAAGCAACAAAGAGTAGATCCTTACTTTTAACTTTTAGCTTTCAGGTTCTAGTGGATTAACCATTCTAGGTAAGCACCTATAACTACGCAAACATGGTAGAATCTTTAATCAAACATCATCTTTGATAATCACAAAGTTGCTCTTGTTACTCTATGTGGTAAAGGGATCAAGCAGTCTCATACATCGTGAGAGGCGGACGATTCCTGAATCGAAATTCAACCTTGCAAGGATAAACCTAACACACACGCTTGGAACACCAAAGGGTCGTTCCGAAGCAACCGTTTGCCTTTCATTCCGACTCGTGGATCAGAGCCACCACAAGCGACTGCAGGACCATACGCACTTCCAAAGTGCAGGACGTACGTCTGTAGCGCGACTACAAAACCCGTACTCCTGGTTGCCCAGCAACACGTATTCCTACACGTCGAACAAAGTAACCAAAAGAAGCAAATACATGTGGTGGGGGGTATGTCCACTCCTCGGGCCGATTGGTTACTAGGCTTACCGCTTACCATATTTCACGGCATGTGGCTAGTACTTTCAAACGCTTAACCACCGCTACCACACACTGCGGCCTTATCCAATTCAGCAACACAGACGGGGTATCATCTCAACTATGATACCTTATAAAACTCCCGTCCGTCATCCTTATAGTGATAACAGGAATGTAAACAGCACAATTCCTATATCGCGCGAGTGACAGGAAATCACTCGACTTCTACCGATCCTATTAGCATAGCATTTAAACGATAAGGACTCGGTACATTACAATGGATTCCTAGGATTCATGCATCTAGGGTTTCACTTCAACTCCTAGACCTAATGCAAGATATATATAAATAGTATAATTTGCAGTGTAATAAAGTAAGGGTTATGTCCGGGGCTTGCCTTCGCTGGTGGGGCTGGGGTTAGTCAAATTAATATCTTCCGAAGCTTGGTTCGGGGTTTCAGAGAATTCCGCGACAAAGTTCTTGGGGTCTTCAGAACAACCTCCTTCTGGTTTCGGGATTAGTTGGTAATCTCCATCGGCGAGAGTGGTCGAATCTATATGATATGCAAGATGGAGTTCAATGAATGCATACACTTTCATTTCAATTCACGATAAAGTTGCAATTCAAATAAAAGAACATTACATTTCGACAAACAACCTAACTACCCTGTACTGGGCAGTCATTTATCGGGTATCAACCAAACTAACTAGTTACGTTAAGCAACAGGGTGGGTTACCCTAAACATCTATACTAGCTTCATTAGGTAGCATGTTTGGTTACCTAATTGGTTGATGTATAGGTCTTGGCCTTAACTGATGAGGATGCATCAGGTTTAGCCGATGGACGTGCTTTGGTCATGTCTAACAGAGGCGTGTCTACTGTGCTATCTTACTGATCTAGAGTTGTATACTTTGGCATGTGCAGCCAATTGATAGGTGCATCGGTTTCCTAATTGATCGATGAAAACATCGATTACCTTAGTAAAGGGGTGTTTCTTAAAGCAGTTGTGTCTTAACTGAGATGTGCTTAAGTGCTATCCTAGGTAACTAGGTGTGGTTGCATCGGCTACCTTATAAAACTCCCGTCCGTCATCCTTATAGTGATAACAGGAATGTAAACAGCACAATTCCTATATCGCGCGAGTGACAGGAAATCACTCGACTTCTACCGGTCCTATTAGCATAGCATTTAAACGATAAGGACTCGGTACATTACAATGGATTCCTAGGATTCATGCATCTACGGTTTCACTTCAACTCCTAGACCTAATGCAAGATATATATAAATAGTATAATTTGCAGTGTAATAAAGTAAGGGTTATGTCCGGGGCTTGACTTCACTGGTGGGGCTGGGGTTAGTCAAATTAATATCTTCCGAAGCTTGGTTCGGGGTTTCAGAGAATTCCGCGACGAAGTTCTTGGGGTCTTCAGAACAACCTCCTTCTGGTTTCGGGATTAGTTGGTAATCTCCGTCGGCGAGAGTGGTCGAATCTATATGATATGCAAGATGGAGTTCAATGAATGCATACACTTTCATTTCAATTCACGATAAAGTTGCAATTCAAAAAAAAGAACATTACATTTCGGCAAACAACCTAACTACCCTGTACTGGGCAGTCATTTATTGGGTATCAACCAAACTAACTAGTTACGTTAAGCAACAGGGTGGGTTACCCTAAACATCTATACTAGCTTCATTAGGTAGCATGTTTGGTTACCTAATTGGTTGATGTATAGGTCTTGGCCTTAACTGATGAGGATGCATCAGGTTTAGCCGATGGACGTGCTTTGGTCATGTCTAACAGAGGCGTGTCTACTGTGCTATCTTACTGATCTAGAGTTGTATACTTTGGCCTGTGCAGCCAATTGATAGGTGCATCGGTTTCCTAATTGATCGATGAAAACATCGATTACCTTAGCAAAGGGGTGTTTCTTAAAGCAGTTGTGTCTTAACTGAGATGTGCTTAAGTGCTATCCTAGGTAACTAGGTGTGGTTGCATCGGCTACCTTATAAAACTCCCGTCCATCATCCTTATAGTGATAACAGGAATGTAAACAGCACAATTCCTATATCGCGCGAGTGACAGGAAATCACTCGACTTCTACCGGTCCTATTAGCATAGCATTTAAACGATAAGGACTCGGTACATTACAATGGATTCCTAGGATTCATGCATCTAGGGTTTCACTTCAACTCCTAGACCTAATGCAAGATATATATAAATAGTATAATTTGCAGTGTAATAAAGTAAGGGTTATGTCCGGGGCTTGCCTTCGCTGGTGGGGCTGGGGTTAGTCAAATTAATATCTTCCGAAGCTTGGTTCGGGGTTTCAGAGAATTCCGCGATGAAGTTCTTGGGGTCTTCAGAACAACCTCCTTCTAGTTTCGGGATTAGCTGGTAATCTCCGTCGGCGAGAGTGGTCGAATCTATATGATATGCAAGATGGAGTTCAATGAATGCATACACTTTCATTTCAATTCACGATAAAGTTGCAATTCAAATAAAAGAACATTACATTTCGACAAACAACCTAACTACCCTGCTCTGGGCAGTCATTTATCGGGTATCAACCAAACTAACTAGTTACGCTAAGCAACAGGGTGGGTTACCCTAAACATCTATACTAGCTTCATTAGGTAGCATGTTTGGTTACCTAATTGGTTGATGTATAGGTCTTGGCCTTAACTGATGAGGATGCATTAGGTTTAGCCGATGGACGTGCTTTGGTCATGTCTAACAGAGGCGTGTCTACTGTGCTATCTTACTGATCTAGAGTTGTATACTTTGGCATGTGCAGCCAATTGATAGGTGCATCGGTTTCCTAATTGATCGATGAAAACATCGATTACCTTAGCAAAGGGGTGTTTCTTAAAGCAGTTGTGTCTTAACTGAGATGTGCTTAAGTGCTATCCTAGGTAACTAGGTGTGGTTGCATCGGCTACCTTATAAAACTCCCGTCCGTCATCCTTATAGTGATAACAGGAATGTAAACAGCACAATTCCTATATCGCGCGAGTGACAGGAAATCACTCGACTTCTATCGGTCCTATTAGCATAGCATTTAAACGATAAGGACTCGGTACATTACAATGGATTCCTAGGATTCATGCATCTAGGGTTTCACTTCAACTCCTAGACCTAATGCAAGATATATATAAATAGTATAATTTGCAGTGTAATAAAGTAAGGGTTATGTCCGGGGCTTGCCTTCGCTGGTGGGGCTGGGGTTAGTCAAATTAATATCTTCCGAAGCTTGGTTCGGGGTTTCAGAGAATTCCGCGACGAAGTTCTTGGGGTCTTCAGAACAACCTCCTTCTGGTTTCGGGATTAGTTGGTAATCTCCGTCGGCGAGAGTGGTCGAATCTATATGATATGCAAGATGGAGTTCAATGAATGCATACACTTTCATTTCAATTCACGATAAAGTTGCAATTCAAAAAAAAGAACATTACATTTCAACAAACAACCTAACTACCCTGTACTGGGCAGTCATTTATCGGGTATCAACCAAACTAACTAGTTACGTTAAGCAACAGGGTGGGTTACCCTAAATATCTATACTAGCTTCATTAGGTAGCATGTTTGGTTACCTAATTGGTTGATGTATAGGTCTTGGCCTTAACTGATGAGGATGCATCAGGTTTAGCCGATGGACGTGCTTTGGTCATGTCTAACAGAGGCGTGTCTACTGTGCTATCTTACTGATCTAGAGTTGTATACTTTGGCCTGTGCAGCCAATTGATAGGTGCATCAGTTTCCTAATTGATCGATGAAAACATCGATTACCTTAGCAAAGGGGTGTTTCTTAAAGCAGTTGTGTCTTAACTGAGATGTGCTTAAGTGCTATCCTAGGTAACTAGGTGTGGTTGCATCGGCTACCTTATAAAACTCCCGTCCGTCATCCTTATAGTGATAACAGGAATGTAAACAGCACAATTCCTATATCGCGCGAGTGACAGGAAATCACTCGACTTCTACCGGTCCTATTAGCATAGCATTTAAACGATAAGGACTCGGTACATTACAATGGATTCCTAGGATTCATGCATCTAGGGTTTCACTTCAACTCCTAGACCTAATGCAAGATATATATAAATAGTATAATTTGCAGTGTAATAAAGTAAGGGTTATGTCCGGGGCTTGCCTTCGCTGGTGGGGCTGGGGTTAGTCAAATTAATATCTTCCGAAGCTTGGTTCGGGGTTTCAGAGAATTCCGCGACGAAGTTCTTGGGGTCTTCAGAACAACCTCCTTCTAGTTTCGGGATTAGTTGGTAATCTCTGTCGGCGAGAGTGGTCGAATCTATATGATATGCAAGATGGAGTTCAATGAATGCATACACTTTCATTTCAATTCACGATAAAGTTGCAATTCAAATAAAAGAACATTACATTTCGACAAACAACCTAACTACCCTGCTCTGGGCAGTCATTTATTGGGTATCAACCAAACTAACTAGTTACGTTAAGCAACAGGGTGGGTTACCCTAAACATCTATACTAGCTTCATTAGGTAGCATGTTTGGTTACCTAATTGGTTGATGTATAGGTCTTGGCCTTAACTGATGAGGATGCATCAGGTTTAGCCGATGGACGTGCTTTGGTCATGTCTAATAGAGGCGTGTCTACTGTGCTATCTTACTGATCTAGAGTTGTATACTTTGGCATGTGCAGCCAATTGATAGGTGCATCGGTTTCCTAATTGATCGATGAAAACATCGATTACCTTAGCAAAGGGGTGTTTCTTAAAGCAGTTGTGTCTTAACTGAGATGTGCTTAAGTGCTATCCTAGGTAACTAGGTGTGGTTGCATCGCCTGGATTACGTCAACACAACAATTGAGTGCCGTACAGCCGATGGAGTTATCTAAGTTAGACCTATTTCAAGAATTAGATATAACAGAACACTAATATTAAACTAGGTGGGTGAGACCATAAATGCGGAATTAGACTAAAGAGGATGTGGTTGAAGGTATGTAACCGGTAAGCATATAGTCGATCTCTCAGCCGATAAATTGGCTGATAACAGTGTGTGGATAAGGATGGAAAAACTAAGGATTGACCGGCCATAATTGACCGCTATGGGAAACAACTGGAATCGGCTTAGATCAGTGGATAACAGAACTTTAAGATCGTGTGTGCATCGACTATGTGCAGCCGACATATTATCTAAATCGGATGGCTAGTTGATCACTGTGCGCATGCTTTAAATTTGTGAATCGGCACAAGTAGCTGATTCCCTATGCTGTACTGGCTGTGCTTAACCAATAATTACGTTCTCTATTGGATGTGCCTATCCGATTCTTGACTGGAGTGTTAACCGGAGTAATCAGTGTTTGAGTGGTTCGATGATATCAACAAACAACCGATTGATGCATAGCCGGCGTGGTTGTCTAGATCAGACTAGGTCGGTCAGGGCACTAACATCGGATCGGACCGATAGGGTGGTTAACATCGGGCCGAGGGGCTTTTGCCGGTAGGGAAGAAATAAAAAGGCTCATGGCCGATAGGGTCACGTCTATAGAAAATCGGCTGAACTAGTAGCCGATTGCTAAGCCTAGTTACAAAGGTGTATCAACTAAGTAGTCGATACACAAGGTATACTAGGATCTTTACATAGAAAGGGGCTCTAACAAGATTGTAATCAAGACTAGAGCAAAGGTATGAGCATCCATATGAATAAAGGTTAACCAAACATCACACATCTCTATTATAAAAATATGAGCTAACACTACCGAACTTATCAACTATGCAACACATGATACACTACACTAGCACAATAGACAAGCGGATTTGTACAAACATGGAACGAAAACTGATATTAATTCCACAAATATGGTTTTTTTACTTTTAAGAAAGCTTAGTAAATGATCTATAACTTTCTTATATAATTTTATTATCATTTTAAATGATTCAAAAGTTAACCAGGGTGAACTACGTAAAGAAATATTTTTATCCAGAATTGGACAGATTCTGACCTACACTTTAAACAGCTATATCTAGAGCTACAAATCATTAAAAGAGGTGTTCTCTTACATTTTAGAAAGCTTAAGAAACGTAATACAGCTCAGTAGTTGTTACTAAGCAATGATTCAAAGTTTAATTGAGCCAAACAACACAAAGGCACTTAAATTCCATAGTTAAAGAGCAGGAAAAGACTTGAAAATTTTTATACAAGGCTAAACAAGAGGTACACAAGCTATATTTCAAAAATTAGCTGCAATCCAAAAGGTTAACACTCAAGAACTCATGGTACAAAAAGGGAACCTAAGCTCTGAATCATTTACATTCAATTCATGATTATAGCATTGATTTAATTGAAAACAGGAATTAAAATATTTCAAGTTTAAATTAAATTCAAAATCAAATGTGAACCTTGAATAATTAAGGTTATAAAGTTTTGAAAATTTAAACACAGATCAATTGCATACTTAAAAGATTCTGACCCGGAGATCTAATTAGATAAGCTTTAAAGGGTATACCTAGCTAATTCTACGATAAAACAAATTGAATTGCTCAACTTAAAAGAATTTAAATTACAAAACAAACTTAGGTTTGAAAATTCCACATCAATTCATACTTAATCTATAGAGATTTCATACCAAAAATCATGCTCAAAAAAAAGTTAACATGTAGGAGTTATGAACATTACACTCTCTTATCTTAGATTTAACATAGATTCAAAAACATTTGGTTTCATATCCAACTCACTTAATAGAAGTTGTAGAGCTCAAAATCTAGTTTCTAACAAAACTGGTTTTGCAATTTTTGGAATTTCCTACTATTTTCTATTGATTTTACAAGTCAGCAGTATCACTTCACATGAAATAACAAGTACCCTTACACAGAGGTCCTCAAACTCTACTGTTCCTATGGGTCTAGTCTTTGCAGAAAACACCCTGACCTTGTCTCAATTGTTGCACGAGGTCCTTCCTGTGAGCTTGAAACAGAGGAGGCGCGGTGGGGGCTCGGTTCCAGTGGGAGGGGGTCATGCCGGGGGCCGGGGAGCTCGAGCAGTTTACTGGTAGTCTGTTTTGAGAGTCAGAAGGCGAGCAGGAAGACCGGAAGGAGGTTCTCCATGGTGGGGGGCAGAGCTCAGTGGAGCAGACTGCTCCGGCCGGGGAAAGGCAGGGGCGGCAGTGCAGCGCCAGTCTGGGGAAGAGCAGGGCGGCGGCCTCGCGCGAGGGGGCGGCAGCGAGACAGAACGGAGGGAGGGCGGTTGCGTGGCTCTGGAAAATCAGGACGCAAGCGAGCACCGGAGACATGGAGACCTAGAGGGAACAGAGCGAATCAGGGGCCACAGCGCCTTCCAGAGCGCGCGGCGCACAGCCCGGTCCCGCGCGAAGTGCAGACCCAGAGGCGCCCGCAGAGGAGCGGCTCCACGGCGTCGTGCTGCAACGCACGGACGACGAAGCGCGGGCCCAGCTGCAGAAGGGAGGCGGCGGTGGATGCAGAGGGAGGTGCGCAAGAGGTAGAAAGAGGGCATGGGCGGCGCAGCACGAGATGGAGGCGGCACAGGCGCCTGCGGGAGGAATCGAGGCACGGTGGCCCGAGATGGCCGGAGCGGCAGTGGAATTTGCTCGGCTTGGCTTGAGTAGGATGAGGGAGGAAGGGGAAAATAGCAGCGCTGAGAGAGGATAAGGCCACGGAGAAAAGCGGCAGGAATTTGGATCAGCGCTAGAACTGAGGCGACGCGTGGAAAATTTGCAGCAGGAGGTGGCGAGGGTGGGGGAACAGCGGCGAACCGCAGCAGCAGGAGGTGGCAAGGGTGGGGAAACAGCGGCGGCGGCAGAGCAGAAAAACAGAGCGGTGCCAGAGGAGGAAGAGAAAGGGAGTTTCTCAAGGACTTGTTTGTAATTTTAGAAAATTACAGGGACCTCTTGGTAAAGACAAATTTAACCACTGTTCTAGGGCTCAAACAAAAATGTGACCAAAATGAAAGTTGTACATCTTTTCAAACTCTACAACTTTGTTTTAGGGTTTGAATTCAAAAACTCAAAATATGAACTTTTATTTGAAACTTTAAGCTAGTTTTAAACTTTATAAAGATTTTGTCCTTGTTAATGTAAATTGTATGTAACTTTGGGCCTAAATGTAAGTTTTCATGGGATGTCATGATTACTTGCATTCTTACACTTTAGTCCCTAGTAACTTTGAAAGTTACTTTTGTAAATCAACATTTTGCATAAAAGGACTCGTACTTTAAAAAAAATTACATACATACCCCTATTTCCTCAACTTTACTCAAATTTTTACACAATTTAACACATACATTTCTAATGCAACTTTTGGATAAATATATATTTTTACAAGACATAAAATAAGAAAAACATATTTACAAAACTACCCTTTACTTATTTTGAAGTTACCTCCTATCCAATTATATTTTGCAAAAACAACCCTAGGTTTTTCTATAATTACAAAAATATCCTTTTTACTTGCACTTTAAATTTTCAAAAGCTTCACATAAACACACATAAGCTTTATACAAACAAACACATATTTCACACTAACAAAATATTTGCCTAGCGTTACAAATACATGAACTGTAACAGGTAGTGCCAGATACTCAGGGTCAGCCACAGAGGTCGATTCGCATCCATGAGACACCGGCAACAACTCAGGGGGAGTCCTGGTTAGGGGCAGCAGCAGAGGTAGGGATAGAGACAGCTTCAGCGATAGTTGCTGCTTAGGGCACCCCTCCGCTGTGCCGCTCATGGCATACTCGTGCTTCAGCAGTAGCCGCCTCACCACTACCTACTCGCTCTGGTCCACAGACCCGAGGTGGAGGCACTTAGAGGCTAGGAGCCCATGTTCAGCTGCAGCAGCAACAGTCTGGGTGTGATAGTGATAGCAGTTCAGAGCCTAGTGACCCATCCAGAGAGGTGGCACTTAGGCAGAGATACCGTTAGTGATTGGGAGGGACTTGAGGGGGCTACCGGGGCTCAAGGTATGCTGACTTTGTTCACTAAAGTTGGATGTCAGGTGGCTGTTGGCGGCCCTTAAGTTGAAAATCAAACCGCCAACTTCTGCATCATTAAATACCAAATGAATCACCAAACATAGAGATAGGGATTTAACTCTAACCATTTCCACAAGTTTTGGTGAGCCATGTAATGCAGGCACCCATGAATAAATACGAAGGAAAACACCATAGAACACAGAAGAATGCACAAAAGATCAGATCCTGTGTTACACAAGAATAGAAGGCCCACTTGGCAGAGCAAACCGCCTTAACTCACTGCCAACAGCCCCAAACCATCATAAGGACCCACCTAGCAGTCACCCAGCCAAAGGGCGGTCAAAAAGAAGTCGGTTGAGGGTGGGTTGACCCCGTGGGTCGACCAACCCCCCACTGGCGCCCTTCGGGCCTAGCTTTGGCAGGAAGGCTTCTCGCGCTCTCCTTATGTTGGTTCTAAGTGTTTCCATGTAAACCTCCCCGAGAACCGACCTATCCAACCAATAAAAGGAGGAGGAAAGCACCCTCTCAATAGACAACACATTTTGGAAGATAAGAAGAGAGGGGGACTCCACCTTTAGAGCTACCTAGTAGACTAGATTAGGGAGTGTGTGAGGAGAAGTTCAAGAGGAGAGCCGGAGATGTCCGCCTCCCTATACTTGTACCTTGGCGGATATGAGCCTCCTTTTGAGTAAGTATCCGGGTTTTGTCTACGCGTTGAGTTCTTATTTAAGTTAAGCTTTCATTATCATTCGCTTGCGGGATCATCGTTCGTTCTTGTGACGGGTGTTATAGCTTAAGGACTTGAGTCTTGAGATGGAGTCTAGTTGGGACTAGACAATAATCGATAGCGTAGACGTGGTGTCTAGGCTTGAGGTTACCTTTATTTGCTATCCTTCCCCACGGCCTGTTGGGGTAGACGGCAGGTGGTGACAACCTTGTCCATTGCTTGTAGTCCCCCATATTTGGGTTGGGCATAGAGCTAATAGCCGGATACACTTGGCAGACTAGGTGTAAGCTGGTGCCTGAAGTAAGCGAGTGAGAGCTTAGTTTATCTTTCCTAAGAGTCTCTACCTGTAGACAACCACACTACCTAGGACCATCCTATATTCTCTCTTCTCCTCTAGGTAACCTAGCTAAAAGACCATTGCACTGCCGTTCCCTGAGAAAATACGATACCCTGGATACACTCCGGGTGACCTACAACGATATCTCTGTGCGCTTGCAGATTCTTCTGCGAACGTTAAGAAATAACAACAAGCATTTCTAGCGCTGTTGTTGAGGAACGGTTCCAGTTGTTGTCTTTGAACCTAGTTTGCTCATGTATCCTTTCTTTTTACCTTTCCCTTTCATTTATCCTTATACCATGGAAAACCCTTCTATCCCTCACCTCTCTACTCCTGAGGATGAGTTCTTAGAGCCATCACCCTCTCCAAAGCCTATCACAGCTTCTAGCTATGAACTCCATCCTGGCATCATTGCCATGGTTCGGGGACTAACCTTCTCCGGATTAGAAAATGAAGATCCCGCACCGTCATTTGCAAGAGTTCGAGGAACTGTGTTAGTGCTTGGTAATCCTAGGTATGACACAGAAAACCTTGAGGTGGAAGTTGTTCCCTTTCTCTCTCATGGAGAAGGTGGAATAATGGTACACTCACAACGTGAGGAGTATGAACGGTTATTGGGAAGAACTCCGAGGTGACTTTTCTCACTCGTTCTCTTCTTTATCCCACAAGGCCTCTCTCCGAAGTGACATCCTTTCATTTGAACAATTAGAGGAGTCCATAGGTGCACCATGGGCTAGATTCTCACTCCTTTTGGCATCAAGCCTAGACTGGTCTATACTCGATGATATATCTTTGCACATCTTTTACACGGATTTAGACATGGACTCTGCCAAACATATCGACATCGCCGCTAGAGGTTCATTTGCACATAAAACTCCAACAGAAGGAAAAGAAATCCTAGGTCACATCTTAGGGAACTCTTCTTTTCTCGCTTATCCTTGCGAGCCCCAATAGGAGTCCAAGTCGTGCCATGAGAGCCCCTCACCAGCCAAATCCTACCCTTTTTACCATCCACATCCCAAGATTCGTCTGTTGAGCCCTCTCCTGAACCACAAACATTGAAGGAAAAAGAAATTCAACCTTCAAAGTTGTCTTTCCAATTCGAGGATGATCCTTATGAAAACTTTAGAAACACCTCGAATTACCTTTGTGACTGGAGACCCACGACACCCCCTTCTTCTCCCAACAAAGATTTTTTTCAAGGAGGAATGGTTAGAGGAAGTGAGACGCTCTTCCAAAGCAATTCAAATTAGCTCTCCTTCCACGACCATCTGTTGTTCAATAAGGGGAACTGCCTTAGAAGCCCTTCACGACATGACTACCGAGGCTTGCATCATGTCTGAATTCCTCACGGACACATTCATTGGAAGCATGCCTCTAATTCCAACCAACAGACTCTTCAAAAGTCCTTCGGGACTTATCTTTGAATGTCGAGGGATCGCAAGGGCAGTGCCGATCGAGATAGACAAAATTAAGGTTCAACTAGACTTTCACATCTATCCGATCCTCAATTCTGATCTTCGCATAGGATTCCCTTTAGAAAAGCTTCTCCAAGAAAAATCATCACAAGGGAGCCTCTATAATGAATTAGGGAAAAACTGCTTTTGCCACTCCTTTCACTTTCCTAGAAATTCCGATGGCAAAGCATTATCTTGACCATGACCTACCCGAGGAGGTGAAGTTCGTATCCTCGTTCATTTCACCTAAGCCTATTTTTCATCCTTATGAAACATACCGACCTTCATCTTCCTTGTTTAAGTTTAAGCCTTGTCCTTCTGGTCCGATCTTTCATGATGAATCTCTTGAGAAAGAGAACTTTTGTGCCATGGATCCTCCTGATACGTTGACTCTGGAGCTCGTTAAAAAGGATTCCACAAATGAGCATGCGAATTTCTCTTCGAATTTCCTCAAGAATCATGCTCGCATAAGGTGTCTCCAGAGTCCATCTCACCTAGAACCACATGCTCTCACAAGGATCACAACCACCTTTCAGCCCTTCTGCTTAGAAGGATGGTTGTAGATGCATTTGTTTATCATAAACATTGCGAATTTCATGGATGCACTATGGCACTAACCTTGCAGCTTGAATGATGATGGTAAATCAACAAATGGTGATGAAGCCGGGAACTACATCACCATTAATAGCTGCAGGATGAATCCGCCATGGTTGAGCTTGTGACCATAAACGAAGCACTGCCGGGAGATGGCTTGGACTTTCATTTCCCTTTTCAATAAAGTTTCCCTTTATTCAATAAAAGCAAGAACAGGTTTTTAGGATAGTATGCACCTTCGGGTATTTTTGGTCGCTAACCATTTCCAGTTGGGATTGAAAGGAACGAGGGCCATGCGATGCCCGAGAACATGAGAGCTGCACCAACTACACAATTGGTACTCCTTGGTGATGGAACATGCTCTGAAGGAGACACCAACGTCGCACACTTGATTTTTGGTGTCGTGAGACACAAAAGTCCATGTGTGGGGGAGATTGATGAGCACATCACAATAGGATCCATCTGTACCAAGGATGATGTTGGTTCTATCTTGCTAAAAAAGGAGAAGACAAAAGAGAGAGAGAGAGAGAGAGAGAAGAGAGAGACAAAGGAAAAAAGAAAAAAAGAGGAAAAAGAAAAAAAAGAGAGGGATATATTTATAAAAAAGAAAAGAAGAGAGTGAGAGAGAGCCAGCAAGCTCTACACTATTCAAAGGCCACCTTATGTACGTGCCTTCGAGACTGTGGCATTATATTTCAGCAGAAAATATTCCGTCGTCTGGCTCCACCCAGCCTTGCCCTCACGCGTGCTTGCAAAGCCTTGTCATAATCCTCATCCACTCCCATCTTTGCGTAGCTTCGCTCTAGCAGCTCCCGCGCGCATAAAGCAAGAGGAACGCTCCTCTTCCTTTCCAGGCCTTTGCTTCGCATGCACGAAAGGAAATGTATTTTGCGCCTCCAATCCTAAAGCATTGCACAAACGGATCAAGCCACAAAGGCCCATGGTCCCTACACACTAGCCGTGTGTCCGACCTAGCCTTGTTGCTCACCTAAGTTGGCATGGTCTAAGTACCTTCCTCCGCTTCAAACCCACATCGGAATGAAGGAGTTATCAACAACCATATGTGACATGCCACCGTTGCAGCAACTTCAAAACTTCCTTTCAAATACGCTGCTAGTAAGTACACTCAGGTACGTGCAAGGATAACTCAATGTTCACCAATCATTTACTCATATTTATCTCACTATGAACTTATCTTGATCATTCAAACGCATGCAGCCTTTGTCTATTTCTTGTGTATGCTCTGGTTTGGGTGTATCGACGTTGTGCATCCATAGGCTTTTTGAATTAAGGATGGTGCTTAGGTTAAAAAGACTTCTTTAATCAGATTACACATGGTGTCGAGTTTGATTAATGAACCGTCAGAATCAATACTTTCACAGGCATTGGATGTATATCTATTACGGAGTAACTCATGCAGGGAAGATTTCAAATAAGTGGGTAAGTCCTCAAGCAAAATTCATATTGGAGATAAACCAAGGCCCGGGACACACATCAACAAAAACAATTGCACAAGGAGGCACATATCACCTTTCAGGATGGACCGTGAGTATTTTGTCAAAATTCTCATTCAAGTTTGTGCAATTTTATCTTAGCCTTATTTGAGTTATGCTGAAAAGATAAAAATTTGGTGAATAATAATAAAAAAGACCCCTTTGAAATAAAAGAATCTATCTCGAAAAAAGTATAACAAAATGGTGGCAAGTATTTTGGGATCCATGCTAATTGACTCTTTGAATTTGATTTCCCTTAAGGCGTGGATGTGAACAACTATTCTAAAAAGAAAAAGTCTGTTCAAAATTCTTTAAACATCCTCGAGTATTTGTTGTCCATTAACCTTTTGCAGAAAATAAAAAGAAACAACCAAGGAGCAGCGTACAATAACCCCGACACTCGTACAATACTCCTTGGTCCCATGGGGAGACAGGTGCACGAGGAACCAACCAGAACAAAAGCAAAGTTTCGCTTTATATAAAGCTTAACTCTTGCATTTTTGTTCAATGCTTGGTGAATTCTATCAAGTAAATATCCCACACACCTCATACATCCTCGGTTATGTCTCCATCTTGCTAACTTACCCTTCATGCCCAAATTGCCATGATAAAAAATAAAAAAAATAAAGAAAATAATAACAAAAGGAAATTTAGGAGCTTCAAACACTTCCTGCGCCTTGCTTCAATAAAATTTAGACTCCTCGGTGAATCAAAACTGGCAGAGTCCTTGCTTGTTTCCACCTTTGTTTTTCTTTTCAATAACAGTGAGTACCAGAATAAGTGTAGGGGGGATCCCTTAGAATCACAAGGTGCAAACTCATTCAAGATCTCCCCCCAACATGCTGCACATCATCAACAGACCAGCACCGTGCAACATGTCCAAGACAGGACCTGGCGGCCCACCAAAGGTGTTGCTGACCTCCAGGGTCGGCCGGACCCCCAAGGGGGACTATACAGCCCCTGTTTCGTCCATCACGCTGGTTTGCACTTCAAACTCGCACACCTCCCGGTTTAAATAAAAATTCAAATATGAAAAAAACTTATAAATAATAAAAGGCCTTATTCACTCCATGCAGTTCATGATAAACATGCATACTCTTTATTCCCTGTCTTTCACCTTGTACTTGTGAACAAAAATTTTATAGGGAACCCATGCTATCTAATTATTGACCTTTGAGATGTGGTTAGATAAATGGAACCTAGTTCTTCCTTGCAAAGTACTTGGGATTTCTTTTATAAAATTATCAAAAAAAACCTCAATAGCATGCTCTCAGTTGTTTACGAAATTCCTATCCAAGGCCATATGTTGATCAAAATTAAAAATCTTCCACATATGCAACTTGTTATCTCATTGAGCATTGTGAAATTGTTGTGACCCTTTATGAGATACGTTTCATACTCCCATGATCAAGATCACGTACACATCTCCACCTTATGCTAAGCTTCTATCAGAAGATAGCAAGCACTTCATCCATCCACCCATAAAATAAAACTCCATGTTGTTCCATGACCACTCTCTCCAAAGTTATCATTATAAGAAAAAGGATATGGGCTATGCAAAAAGAATAAAAGACATGTTCAAGAAAGCATCATGAAAAAAGAGAGAGAAAAAGAATTGGACACATGAACATCCAAGTATTCAAAAAAAAGAAGAAAAAAAGGGGAAGATAGCCCATATCCAAAAGAAATAAATAAAGGAGAGGGATGGTTCATGAAAAGGAGTTCATACACAATCCACCAAAAATATCCACACACATGCACATATTGATCAGGGTTTATGACTTGCTTCTCTTTTGGATCCGGTCTTTCACTTAGCAAAAGATGAAAAACAAGTATGCCTTCAATCTTTTCCCTACCCTAATTAGAGGTAGGAGAAAAAGGAAGGCATCATTTTGCCTTGGTGAGGAATCCAAAGCATAAAGAGTGATCTGAGTGAACAATTTGAGTTGCTAAGTTATACTTGATTTTGAAAGAAAAAATAGAACCCAAGTTTATAAGCAAGGAAGGCTAAGAGACCTTAAGTTTGCACCATTCCAAATTTTCATTATCAAGATTAGTTTGGTAGACGCACAGAAAGTTCACAGATCCAGGAAAAAGCTTTGAATAACTTGTATGTAGGTTACTTCAAGGGAGTTGCATCCACCTTACTCCCTCAACCATTACTCGAGGACGAGCAAGGGATAAGTGTGGGGGTGTTGTTGCCGGCCCTTAAGTTGAAAATCCAACTGCCAACTTTTGCATCATTCAATACCAAATAAATCACCAAACATACAGATAGGAATTTAACTCTAACCATTTCCACAAGTTTTGGTGAGCTGTGTAATGCAGGTACCCATGAATAAATACCAAGAAAAACACATAGAACACAGAAGGATGCACACAAGATCACATCATGTGTTACACAAGAATAAAAGGGCCCCCTTGGCAGAGCAAACCACCTTAACTCACCGCCAATACCCCAAACCATCATGAAGACCCACCTAGTAGTCACCTAGCCAAAGGGCGGTAGAAAAGAAGTTGGTTGGGGGTGGCCCGACTTCTTGGGTCAGTCGACCCCCCCCCCCCCACACACACACACACACTAGCGCCTCTCTGGTCCAGCTTTGGCGGGAAGGCTTCCCGCGCTCTCCCTATGTTGGTTTTGAGTGTTTTCATGTAAAACTCCCCCCAGAACCGACCTATCCAACCTAAAAAAGGAGGAGGAAAGCACCCTCTCAATAGACAACACATTTTGGAAGAGAAGAAGAGAGGGGAACTCCACTTTTAGACCTACCTAGTAGAGTAGGTTAGGGAGTGTGTGAGTTGAAGTTCAAGAGGAGAGCCGAAGTTGTCGGCCTAGCGGATATGAGCCTCCTTTTGAGTAAGTATCCAGGTTTCATCTACTTGTTGAGTTCTTATTTAAGTTAAGCTTTCATTATCATTCGCTAGCAGGATCATCGTCCATTCTTGTGATGAGTGTTCTAGCTTAAGGACTTGAGTCTTAAGATGAAGTCTAGCTGGGGCTAGAGCAGTAATCGATAGCATAGTGTTGTGTCTAGGCTTGAGGTTACCTTTGTGTGGTACCCTTCTCCACAGTCTGTTGGGGTAGACAGCAGGTGGTGATAGCCATATCCGTCCCTTGTAGCCCCCCACATTTGGGTTGGGCGTAAAGCTAATTAATAGCCGGATACACTTGGCTGACCAGGTGTAAGCCGATGCATGAAGTAAGCGAGTGAGACCTGAATTTATTTTTCCTAAGAGTCTCTACCTGTAGATAACCATACTACCAAGGACCATCCTATCTTCTCTTTTTTCCTCTAGGTAAACTAGCTAAAAGACCATTGCACCTTCATTCCCTGAGAAAATACGATACCCTGAATACTCTCCGGGTGAAGTGCTACAACGTATCTCCATACGCTTGCGGATTCTTCTGTGAACATTTAGAAATACCAACAGTGGCCTGCAGAGAGGGAGCACATGGTGGATCCTCGCTTTTGGACACTTCTGTAGGTGAGCTTCTACTACTCCTACCACCGGACATGTGTCAGGTTCAGCGAGCAAAGAGTTCTGAGCTGGGGTGCTCTCCATGTGTTAGCTGGAGGAGCTCCGATACTCTTGTTCTTTTAGCAGTTCCCAGGGCCAGTGTTGTTGTTTGATGGAGGACGTTGAAGGATGATTCACAACAGCTTCGCTCGTCGCCTAGGACTTTAGATTTTAGATGACCCGGTGTCCCTTCACCATTTGGCCTACCATGATGCTAAGGCCCCTCGTCGTGCTCACGAGGCCTTCTTTCCACCTGAGGAGGATGTCAGGATTCACATCTTGAGAGGACCTTTCTTGCCTGGCACCCCGAGGACTCCAGATTCACATCTTGAGAGGGCAGGACTTTGATATTGTTGACTTGTTCATTTGTGAGATCGAGGATGCTATTATGGATGGGATGGCATTACATCGACAGCAACCGTTCGTGCACTGGATTAGCTGGATGTGTGCACAACTTTATGATAACAAGCACATATGGAGGAGCTAGAGAGTTTGAGGTTCAAGTTCAAGACTTACTTGCCTACTAGCCCTCGTGACAGTCGTCGAGGCTTGAGAGGACAGCACAGAGCTGAGCAGATCTTTTAGGAGAGGGCCGAGGTCGAGGATGAGACAACAACAAATCCCATGGCAGTGGAGACCAAGGCACTTGCAGCAGTAGAGGCTCATCTTCCAGCTTACTTGGCCTCAGACTCAGAGGACTCGGAGGACGATGAGGACTTCATTTCCACTATACCAGTCCACCGAGCCACTCACGACCACGAGGCAAGGCCGTCGGGAGTAGAGGCAAAGTTTCATGACCTTACACCACTAATAACTCTTCCCATCATAGCAGCACAGGTCACAGGTCGCTGTCGTAGACACGCTTGCTACGATCCTACAAACACTCACAGAGCAGTAGTGTCATTCAGACGAGAGGCAGGACATGCTCCAGGCCAAGCAGGCACGTATGCAGGAGGCCCAGATGATCATGTTTTAGGAGATGAGGCAGCAACAGGAGACCATGAGGTAGCAACTGCTTCAGCAGCAGCAGATGCAGTAGCAGATGTTCACTTTCTTTTCTGGCTATTTTGTGGCTATCTACAAACACATTGGATTGCCAGAGCCACAATACCCTACCTTTCGATGTTTAACCTCCAAGCCCACCAAGGGATACCCCCGAGGTGGTATATTATAAGTGGGGTGTCGCCAAGATCAGGAACTCAAAGGTGCAAGGAACACAATATTTAGATAGGTTCGGGCCACCGAGAGCATAATACCCTACGTCATGTATGGTGGTTTGTATTGCCTTAGGTGTTGATGTGTTTTAAGAGGGTCCCTACCCACCCTTATATAGTCTTGGGGATAGAGTTATATGGAAATCTTAGCCAGATACGAGCTTAGGAATCTTATCCGAGTACTACTCAGGTAGTTTCCTTCTATTCCGACTAGTCCTACTACGGTATGAGTAGTTACAATTGATGTAGGGCGTGGGCCATGTCTTATCCCTTATTTTAAAATATGTACGCCATGTGTACAGTCTCGTGGCCCTGGGTCTGACAAGCCCTCGAGCTCTTCCTAGTCGCGGACTACAGGCTTCTGAGGTACTTCTATAGGCATCTTCGAGTTCTTCTGAACTTTACCTTGAAGGTGCCTTCCGAGTACTTTCTTGGCTGCATCGAAGCTGTGAGGTGCTCATGCCCCGAATAGTTTTCAAGTCTTCTTTTATATGGGGTGCGATTGAACTCGCACTCCATTAGTCTTGAATCTTCTATCCTTATCTTCCAAAAAATTTAAAAAATAAGCCATCAATGACACGTGTCCCAGAGCCCCCAAGCCTTTAATCCAAATTTCCAGTTTTGGAAAAAAGTATCCCAAAGGTCGTGGCATGGGTTGTGTAAAAAATAAGAGTATGAATTGATGGTTAAAATGGATAAATTGGTTCTGAAATTTGAAAACCCCATTTTTCAGGACGTTATCCCTGAAAAAAGGGTTAAACAAATAACTTTCCCAAAGTAACAGAGATTACCGCTCAAAACAAATCTTATCCTCTAAAAAGCTCTTCGCATTCTGCATAGGGAACTTGGGCCCGCCGCTAGTTATTTAACCATGCTGTGACCTAGGGTTTTACTCACCCTTTCACTTATGCTTTTTACTGCTCGAGCCTTTCATCTTCCTCTATCTCGCAGCGGCCGCCACTTCCAGAGTTAGATCTAGGTCATTTGCATTGCAAGAAGTAGTCGCCCAGTTCATCCTTCTCCCGAAAAGCCCTGTTCCGCCGCTTCTCTCATCATAGCCCCCGAGCGCATGTGAGTGAAGCATCTCGTGACCACAAGGATGGCCAGCAACAAGTGAGGTGCCTCCAAAGGGATGGAAAAGGAGTGTAAGGCTGCCACCACCGTCGGAGACGGGTGGAAACCAAGTAAGTGCTCCAAAGCTGATCTCAAGGCCCTCTTTGATGAGGGTCTTCTCCAAAACAAAGAAGTCATCCAGTGGTGCCCTGCCACTAGGGAAAAAAGGCCATATGAAGGAGTTGATGAGATTGTTCTTTTTCAATACTTCATCGAGCGAGGATTAGCCCTCCCGACTTCTTACTTTTTCCGTGGTCTCCTCTTTTACTACGGAATCCAGTTGCATCATCTTAATCCCAACTCCATCCTTCACATTTCCATCTTAGTTCAGTTCTGTGAAGTATTCTTAGGAATAGAGGCGCACTTTGGTCTCTTCACCTATCTTTTCCACCTTAAGTCCCAACCCAACGATAGGGTCCCATACGAGGTCAGTGGTGCTAGGCTGCAGCTGAGGCAAGCAATGGAGAAAAAAACAGCTCGTACAAATACTCGAGTAGTTTGTGAGGGTGGAGAGAGAAGTGGTTCTACATCGGAAACCACACACCTTCCTTTCCAGAGAGGACCGCGGGAGCACTTAAGATCACGCGCCCGTGGTCCAAGCCCTGGAGGGATGAAAGCTAGATCCCAGAACTGGCGTAGTGGTGATGTTCACATGGATCGGCAGGCGGATCCAGCCTACAGAAGCAGGCAAGGTTTGGCTGTGACTATCTTGGAGTCTTAGACCCTTCTCCATTTTCTGCAGAGCCAATTCAGCAATCAGATGTCATAGTTTGAGTAAGCTGGGTACTCATGGGCGCTGAGATAGTGCCCTATGTCCCGAAGATGTACTTTGCTAAGGACCCTCCAAATCATGTAAGTAGGTGTATCCTTCTGTACTGCAATCTTGTCTTGAGTGATACTAACTCATCTATCCATTTTGTTCCACCAGGATGTGGATGTATATAAAAGTATGTTGCCGACGCCAGACATCAGACGTCCACAGCATCTGTAGCCATCAGCATACTAGAATCCGGTCTTTCATCCTTCCTATGATCCAGTCAGCACAGATGATGATCAGGACAGCGATGATGGTCGCACCTTGGCTAAAGTGATAAAAGGCCAAGGTAAGAAGACCGCCCAGGAGAGCGGAAGCTCTCTTGGTGATGATCTTTTGCCAAACCATCCGCGGAGACCAAGAGCCACCGCTCGGAAGTGCAAGGTGAGCGCCTCACCAACCGGCGATGACATCGGAGCATCCAGGTGAGTGCTTGTCATTGCATTCTGAGTACCTTTCATGCTTTTGCTTGGGCGTTTTCTTATTGAACTTCCCTCTTCTTCTTGATTTTTGTCGGTAGCTCCCCGAACCCCAAACGTACCATGGGTATAGTTGAAGAGGAGATCGGGGATGACACTGCAAGTGGATAGGGTGTGCCCACCGTTGCAGTGGACCCATCAAGTGGTACTGCTAAAGCCGCGCCGAAGCGATCGCCACCCCCAGTTGACCGCAGTTTGATGGTGACTGTTGCCCCGCCGGGACAAACGCCACCCTCAACTGGCAAACCTATGGTGACGAGTGCTTTGGGTACTGGACCCATGCCCCGAGTACTTAAGAAGAAAGTATTGTCGATAAAGAAGTCTACACTGTAAGTATCCGAGTGCTTTTCCTTTATGTATTGTAGGTTCTTATCTGTCTGATAACAACTCATAATGTTGTGTCCCTATGCAAGCCATCGTCTACTCTGGGCTTGGAGCAGCCTGGCAATGCCGCGATGCCCAAGCCCCCGAGGCAGAGAAGGTGGTTGATGCGACACCAGCGGCCATGGAAGTTGTTGAACCATTGTATCAGCCAGGTGCCCGTGTCCCTCTCACCTATAGGAACTGAATGTGCCAATGAAAGGGAGGTGCCAGTCGCTGAACCATTGCTGGTGAACGCAGAGGAGCCTCAAGAAAATCCCATAGGTAGGTTTGGTTGATTTGCATTTCACCCGAGTTCTTTGTTGCTTGCATGTTTGCTTATGGAGTAACCATATGACAGGAAGCCCGCAGCCGCAGCAGCATGACCCTGTCAAGCAAGGCACTACGAGTAGTTCAATAGTTGTAGCTCCGACATCCCCGTCAATTTTTGGGAGCGGCATCCCATTGGAGCTCATCGATGACGCAATGCTTGTAAATGAACAGATGAAAGAGCTCAATGATTCATTCTGGGATTTGTTCCAGTTCTCTACGGTTAGTGCCCTGAACTATCCACATTTGCTGTTGTTGAGTACTATTTCTTCTCAAACTTCTTCTCAATGTCATACAGACCATGGCCAACCGGTCCCGCATCAAGTCAAACAAATTGCAAGCCTTGGAGATCAAATTCCAGCAGTTGCAGACTAGGGAGCAAGAGATTGAAGCACAAGCATTAGAAAAATGCTAAGGTGCGGTGTGAGCTAGATACCTTGAAGCTCATGCACACCCGGGAGGTCTGTCTGCTGTGGAAAGAGATTGAAAATCTGAAGCATAGAAACAGACTATAGGCCAAGTCTTACCGAGGTAATACTCTATCGACTGCTTTATCCTTGCTTGCCATAAGTGAAGAGAATTATCTGAACTAGTAGAAGTGCTTGTCCGTCTCCTTTTGCTTGCAGAACTTAATAATATCATAAGAAATAAGGATGACAAGATCACTGACTTGAAGAATTTTGTGTACCGTCATTCAAATGATGCGGAGAAGTTGATTCAAGCTCTCCAAGATGCAGATGTACAACTCGTGGAGTGTATGAAATAGATCAGGGAGTTGACCACTGCAAAAGAGCAAAACAAGAAGGAACTTGAAGAGCTCAAGGGTGCTGCCCAGGTTGTGGTCGACATGGTGGATCCGCTAGAAGAAGGGGTGGTGAGCAACAGGACGCTGTTGAAGCGACTTCGTGAAACCCCCAAAAAATTTCCAGTTATGTATCAGAGACCACCAAGACCTACGTGGAGCACATCCTAGGACTATTCAAGTCCTGTTGGCCTCAAGCCAACCTGGAGCCACTAGCAATTGGGATGTCTACAGGCTGTATCGAAGACTAGTTCAAGGAACTTGTTGAAGAGGTGAGGCCGGTAGCCCAGAAGCTAGTCGATAGCTCAGAGCAGGAGTAGGTTCAGATGTGCAAAAATTAAATGCTCTATTCTAGCTATGTACAATTGTAAATATATGTACTAGATGCTTGCCTGTTGATGTGTTCGGTGTGCTGCCTTGTAGAGTAGGACCAAAAATTGTAGGACTTAGAAATAGTAGAGACGCCCATATAGAGCTACCCATAAGGCAACGCTTCTGGAGGTAGTCAATGATTGCATGTTCAAAAGTTAAACCCAAACAGGGATGTAGAAAAACTAGAGTAAAATCACATTGTGCGATGTCCTAGATTGTTGTGTAGGCGTAGAAGCCTCTCCAACTCTATCGTAGTAACTAGAGCCATTAGTTTCGGTGAACTGTGTAGGGTAGTACTCAAAGTAGTCGGTAGTGTTCGCAAGTACTTAGTGCTTGGCGACCCGTAGGTGTGACACCCTAGGTGTCTGAATGAAGCAACCAAAGGGAGAAGTTGTAATGTATGTGTTGAATTATGTGAAATTGAGTGAAGGGTGTGAAAATAAGGGTTTATGTGTAATTTCTCAAAAATACAAGTCCTTTTGTGCAAAGGTTTTGAATTACAAATGTAACTTTCATTTCTACTAGGGGTCAGAGTGTAAGAATGTTAGTCATCATTACTTGGCATAAAAACTTGTATTTAGGTCCAAAATCTAATGAAATTTGCCTTCAATAGGACAAAAACTTGATAATTTTGAATTTAGCCCAAGAGTTCAAAAATAAAACCTTATTCTTTGAGTTTTTGAACTTAAACCTTAAAGCAAAGTTGTAGTTTTTAAAAAGTTCTACAACTTTTATTTTGACCATTTTCTCATTTGATCTTTAGAATAGTGGGGAGTTTTGTTTTACAGTGAAGTCCCTCTAGTTCCTGTAATTGCAGATAGGACCCTAGGATCTCCCCTCCCCTTCCTCCTTCCTTTGTTTTTCCCTGCCGCCGCAGCAGCGCCACCGCTGGCCGCCATTGCCGCGCTGCCCGAGGCCAGCTCCTGCTCCAGCGCCACTCCACGCGTCGCCAGGAAGCTCTACCACCACCTCAGCGCCTCCCCGCTGTCCGTTCCCACGCGCGCCATGCCGCTCCGCTATCGCCCGAAGCCGCCACGTTGCACCGCCGGTCGACAGTCGCTGCTCCGGCTCACCGTGCCTCTTCTTAGCCCCGCCGCACATCCAGGAGTCCTTTTCGACTTCTTTTATCCATTTGCGCGGCCGCATTTCGCTTCTTCGGCTTCTCCTCCGCTTAGCACCCTGCCGGACCACCGCCGTGCTCTGTGCTCGCCATCGTCAGCCGCCCCCGCTGCCCCACACCCATAATTCCATGCTCTACTAGCACCATTACACCCCACTGAAGCTTCATAGCCAATTCTTCTCCATTCTCTCAAGATGGTGCCAATAGAACGCCGCCGCCGTTAGGCTCCATTGCCGCCGCTCCAGACCGCCGTGGACAGCTCGCCCCGCCCCTTCTCGAGTCACCCCAGCACCTCTAGCAGCTTTGCCTTGATCCCGTGAAGCTCGCCAGCCCCTCCATCACCGCCCTTGAGCACCGCAACCACCTCGGCGGCGAGTGGGACGGGTCGCCGTGGGGACCCATCCTTCCGGCCGTCCTAGCCCCCGCCAAGTAGCTCGGGTGAACCGCATCGACCCCCTGAAGCTTCTCCCCCACCTCCGATCGACAGCCGGTGAGCCACCCCACCGGAATGCTGCCGTTCCCCTCCCTGCCCGCTGCTCTACTCCGGCCAAGGACCCAATTGCTGTGATTTCAATCTTATTAGGGTCTTCTTTGTAAAAAATAGGGGTATCTCGAGAATAAACAATTATGCTAGATCCTGTCCATGAAAAATTATGAAAATATTTTTGAATGATGTTACTGAGTTGCTTGACATGTCCATAAAGTTTCAGCACCTGAAATTATCTGGAACTCTAGATATAAATAGATCTTGAAATAATAGTGTTGATTTTGTTTATTTTTTTAGCACTTTCCTGTGGAGATAAAATTCTGATAAATTTGCAGGAGCTTTATTTATGCTTCGCCAGTACTCAATTAAATTTATAGCTCCAGTACTGCAGTGGTTTGCTCTGTAGAAGTAAAACATGTTCTAGGTGCTAATTAATTGAGATATTTCTTCTAATTTATTTACTGCATAAAATATTCTGAAAATTTTAGGATAAGATTATCTCAACGAGGTCTGTTTAAACTAATTTTTGTAATATTAGTAACCACTCCTGACT
Source organism: Panicum hallii (assembly GCF_002211085.1). NCBI lineage: Eukaryota > Viridiplantae > Streptophyta > Magnoliopsida > Poales > Poaceae > Panicum > Panicum hallii. Next base: position 29,167,634 of record NC_038047.1, read on the forward strand.
TGGGTTTTAATTATTTGATTTTAAAACAAAGGTTTTTAATAATAATGACCCCATTTCTTTAAAAGAATAATCAGTCTACTTTCTAGAATCTACTAATGGTGTTTAATGGAGTTAGTTTGGTAAATTAGGATCACCCCCATACTATCTAATGTAATTTGTTTGGTTGCTTAGAGTAACTAAACATGTTACTTAATGCAATTAGGTAGTTTAGTTTGTACTCGATAAATGATTGCCCAATAGGGAAGTAGATAATAGGTTTGCTAAATAGAATATTTGTTTATTGGATTGCAACTTTATCATGAAAGTGAAATGAAATGTTTGCATATCATATAGAATCGACAACTCTCACTGACGAAGATTATTAGCTAATCCCGGAACCAGAAGAAGGAATTTCTGAAGACCCCGGGAACGTCACCGGAGATTTAACTGAAGCCCCGAACCCCGGTTCGGAAAATTTTAGTGTTGACATCTCTAACCTCAGCCCCGCCAGCGAAGGCAAGCCCCGGACATAAACCCTATTTTCATACACTACAATTTAAATATTAATTTATTGTACCGAGGCATCTAAGTTCTTAGGAGTTGTATGGAAACCCTAGTTGCACATTCCTAGAATCCTATGTACTATATATTAGAACTTGAGTCCGAATAGCTGCTATGCTAATAAGACCGGTAGAAGTCGAGTGATTGCCTATCACTCGCGAGTTTTATAGGAGTTGCAATGTTTATATTCCTGCAATCACTATAAGGATAATAGACGGGGTTGTGATTATGATTCATGACCTTGGCAGAAACCCCGTCTGTGTTGATAAAAGTTTGATAAGGTTGCAGTGTGTGGTAGCATTGGTTAAGCATTTGAAAGTACTAGCCACATGCCGTGAATTATGGGTAAGCGGTAAGCCTAGTAACCGATCGGTCCGAGGAGTGGACATACCCCCCACCACTCGTAATTTTGTTTTTCGCACACGCACCGACGTGCGGGAGTACGTCCGCACAGCGGACAGGAGTACAGCCATGTAGTCACGCTACAGGCGTACGTCCTGCACATTGGATGTGCGTACGGTCCTACAGTCGCTTGTGGTGGCACTGATCCACGAGTCGGAATGAAAGGCAAACGGTTGCTTGGAACAATCGTTGGATGTTCCGAGCGTGTGAGTTAGGTTTACCCTTGCAAGGTTTGAAAATTCGATTCTGAATCATCCGTTTCTCACGGAGGTTGAGACTACTTGATCCCTTTGCCACATAGAGTAAAAAAGAGCAACCTTATGATTATAAAAAATGATGTTTGTTTAAAAGTTTCCACCATGCTTGAGTAGTTATAATTGCTTACCTAGAATGGATAATCAACTAGAATCGGAAAGCCAAAATTTGAAAATTAAGGACCTACTCTTTGGTGCTTTTCAGCAAAACACAAACCCAGAACTATTCACAAAGCCTTCATAGTCTAGCTACATGGCTACGTATACCATGAAACGGGTAAGCCTTGCTGAGTATTAGAATACTCAGTCTTACAAATTTAACTATATTTCAGGTAATCCCCCTGAGGACTCTGCTCTGCCTGTGCCCTGGCCCTATGCTCTTTCCGATGGTTGGTCCGTGGAATGGGATCGGTCCCCGGCCAACACAGGTTACTCCGAGTGATGTTGGGCTTGGGCTTAGCTCGATATCCATTCCACGACATCTGATAGTGTCGTTTTTTACTTTCCGCTGCAAACACTCACTCTTTAAACGGTTTTGTACAAATTCTTACAAGTTAGGTCTTACTACTATATATATCTGAACCTCATGTAATATTAAGCCTGTGATGTAAAATTGTCGGTGTTTGTATCTCTGGACTCGTTTTTATGCGAGGTACCTTGTTTTGATCCTGAGTTAGGTGGTTTTATTGGGACTTTACCCGACAGACCACGGGGTTACACTGTTTGAAGTGTGGTTGAGTCCTTACTACCTTCCGAGGAAGGATCAGCGCACTTGAGCTAGTGTAATTCAGGTTGGTTCTGCAACAGTAGGGCTGTTGCGAAGTAGTCGTATCAAAAAGTACTCATGGAGTAGCCCCTGAGTATAATTGAAGACTTATCATAGTTAGCATATTATTAGTACTCGTGGCTGTAGCCCCTGAATTCTTACAATGTAGCTAAAGAAAAAGTAGTCATTTTGAGACTGAATCAATTTTTTATTGATGACAAGATGCTATGTTGCAGCTGACAACTTTTGATACAAGTTATCTAAGGGTAGAAACAACGTAGGTGCTCGATATTCCAGGAGTTTGGGACCTCCTGGCCATTAGGGTATTGTAAGCGATACGACTCTGGTCTTGTAACCTTGAGCACGATGAAGGGCCCCTCCGATCGCAAGTTAAGCTTGTGCAGCCCAGTTTCATCCTAGATGCGGCGAAGGACCAAATCTCCAATGTTGAAGGATCTTCCTTGAACGTTCCAGTCGTGGTAATGATGAACGCCTTGTAAGTAGCGGATTGACTGGAGCAGGACATTGCATCTGACTTCTTCTGCTGAGTCAAGTTCGAGATGTCTTGCATTGTCGACCTCGCCTTCTTCGTACATGTCCAGTCATGGAGATTGCCACATGACATCAGCCGGTAGTATGGCTTCAGACCCATAGACGAGGAGGAAAGGTGACTATCCTGTGGCTTTGCTTGGTTGTGTGTGAAGCCCCCAGACTAGTGATGAGATCTCATGGATCCACTTGCTGCCCTTTTTGCTATTCTCATCATAGAGTCTTTTCTTCAGTCCATCAAGGATCATGCCGTTGGCGCGCTCAACCTGGCCGTTGGCCCGAGGGTGAGCCACTAAGACATACTTGACCTCAATGGTGTTGCACTCACAGAATTCCCAGAATTCATGCGAGTGGTAATTGGATCCCAGATCCATGATGATAGTGTTGGGGAAGCCTAATTGGTGCAGGATGTCGCAGATGAAGCTAACCACTCGATCTGAAAAGAGCTTTGTAATTGGTTTGTACTCGATCCACTTCATAAACCTGTCGATGGCCACCAACACGTGAGTAAAACATCCTGGTGCAATTGTCAAGGGCCCTATCATGTCCAGGCCCCAGCATGCGAACGGCCATGAAGGTGGTATGGTGATGAGATTGTAAGCCAGGACGTGGGGTTGCCTGCTGAAAAACTAGCAGTTGGTACACCAGTGGATGAGTTCTTCAGCGTCTGCCAAAGCTGTCGGCTAGTAGAACCCAGATCTAAAAGCCTTCCTGACTAGCGTGCGAGAAGCAGCATGGTTCCCACATGCGCCTTTGTGGATCTCCTGGAGTATTTATCTGCATTCCTCCGTGCGGACACACATCATGAGTATGCCTGATGCTAATCCACGCTTGTATATGTTATCTCCGACCAGAACGTACCCTTTGCTCCACCTTAAGATGCGTGCAGCCTCAGCGCTCTTCTTGTCGACGCCGGGGGTTAGTTTGTGCTCCTTGATGAAGTCGATAAAAGTCACCCGCCGGTCAACCTAGATAATCATAACCTCTCAGTCGGGTTTTGTTGGACCCTAAACTCTGGTGCTTTGATCTGGTATCTTGATGGATGGGTGATGTAGCTCGTGGTGGAACATTTGCTCGATCGGAGCCCAGCCAAGCCTCCTAGATGGCTAGGAGTTGCCTAGTGAGTACCCAAGCTTTTGGTGTGCTACAGGAAGTTTGTGAAGGCCTCGATTTTGCCTCCGCAAGGGAAGAAATCAAGAAGCAAAGTGGGGAAAGGGTTGAGAGCGACCAGGCTTGTTTGGAAGCACCCAACGGAGACGTAGGAACCCGTGAAGGAATTCGAACTTTGGTAAACAAATCTTTGTGCCACTTGTTCTTGATTTGTTGATTTCACTACTTGTTGCTTGTGCTAGCTCCCTTCTAGGTTCCATCTTCATCTACATTTTGAGAAGGTTTGAGCTGCAAGTATCGAGTGAAATAGCTTGGAAACAACTCACCCTTTCATGGTAATTTGTCCATCTACTTTTGGTTGTGGTTCCCATAGGCGTGTTCTGTAGTTTGTGCTATTTCTGGAGACTCTAAAGATTTTTGCGGAAACTCCGAAAGTTGAGAAGATTCTAGACAAATCTCCAAAGATTCTGTAAGTTACTAATTCCACTGCAAGTTTTTGTTTATAACTTCAAAGCTGCCTATTCACCCCCCTCTAGGCCATATGAAAGGTCCTTTCAGTATGCCTGTTTCAGTAGTTCTATCTTTGCAGGTCACCACTCTGAGCTTCAAGGAGACTCCACCACCGATATGCCCTGAGGTCGTTCATCCCACCTCAACAGACTCTGCCGTCATCCCTTCGCTTGCTGCTTCTCTTGCACCAGTGACGGAGTCCACGAGTGTCACTACGGAGCAAGCAGCTTCTTCAGCTCCTTCCACTTTAGCTGCTTCGTCGACTACTCTAGTCAAGCCTGCTTCCACCACCGATGACTCGTCAGATGATGACCCCGACCAGTACCTCATCGTGCCATCTGCCACTATATGTATAACTATATGTATGCCAGGATCAAGTTCCATACATATAGTGACTTCTTCAGTGAATAATCAGCAACAGTATCACGAAAAGAGAATTAAAAGACTATAAAGATTATCAGAGTTATACAGCTTATCCTGGAAATGAAAACTCCCAACTTCACAGGCAATCGACCGGGGGTTGCGCAGTCCTAGAACTCAGCATCATCTTCAAAAGACTTCACATCACTTTCTCCTCTGAGCAGCAATTATAACAAGCGTGAGTACACTTATGGTTGGTACTCAGCAAGTGTTGGGAAATATATGATATGAAGGCCAAAATCAAGGAAAGGCTGACTGGCTTACTGCGATAAGCAATTTTAGTTGGTCAAATTTTATTAGCACCTGATTACTAAGGTATAAGTTCATACCAAAACCCACATTAAAAGAAATAGAAGAGATACAGCATAAGCATAACCACAACCATAAACATGGTCCACAATAACCATAACCATAACCATGATCCACGATTTAATTCATCTTCAAGTTCAATTATCATGTGAGGGTCCAAGCTGCGACCGTGAGCACGGCTGATATATCAGTTTTCACTCTGCAGAGGTTGTACACTTTACCCACAATTCGTGTCTCCCAATTTGCCCGAGGTAGCTAGCCTCTTAAACACTTCCGAGGTGAGTGGCAAGGGATTCACTACGAAGCCTTTACAAAGATTCCCTAACTTATGACAGTCCGCTGAGGTTTCAAACCAAAGCAGTCATAACTCTCCCTAATGAGGTAGACGCCTTACCCAGGACCATATCATACCCTCAAGAGGACCGAGCTATACCCCGACGATGCAACCCCTCTTGCCCTTTCGGTAAGATTATCATAAGCTAGAGTCTCTAATTAATTAGCCAAGACCAGAGCCATATAGTATTGTGGTTGCACTATTTTCCTGGGTGGTTCTCCATGTTCCGATTAAACATATAATCTTGTGATTAACAACACAAAGAGCATGAACATGGATAAAATAGGTGTAGCATCATCATTGTTCTCATCATGGTTATAAATTATTCCCAAACCAGAACCAGTTATAGCAACTAAGCAATAGCTACCCAACAAAAAAGGTAAAACCCAGGTTGACAAGGAATGATCATAAAGACTAGGCATATCCTTAACTAGGATCCATCAAAATTAGGACACATGCATGCATATAAAGGAAATGTTGTATTTATTGTGATTATTATGACAAAAGCATGATCAAGGAAACACTTGCCTTTATTTTAGAGAATAGCTGCTCAGAGTCTTCAACTCTTATTCCTGAAACTCTAGATCTTCAAAGCTCTTGGATCGCGCTCCTTCTAACGTCACACAAGCAACGGGCCCAAAACATACAAGCAAGCAAACAAACAAGAACAACTAAGAACAGATACAGCAAACAAAAGAAAAGCTTTAACAGAGCGAACTAAAGGATAAGGCTCGATGTTACGGTCACGAGAGCGCAAGAAACGCGGAAAACGGAGCTAGGGTTGAAAAGATACAGCTATCGGGAGATTTATATTATAAAAGAATAAACGAATGATAGGCTTTCATTTATTTTAATTTATAAAACCAATGTAAAAGATATTCAAAAGAGAATATCCCTAATTATAATTAACTTATATTATATTTGCATTTATAAAGATGAAGTAGAACTTAGTCAAATTTTATATACAATTCTCTATATATAAATTACACTAATTAAATAATTAATTAGAAAAGAAAACTTGTGAGAACATCTAAACGCATAACTTTATGATTCGAGTTGAACTGAACAAATTAAATTACAAACACATTTGAGTTGATATTAATCAAATTAACATTAATTATGAAAACCGGAGGAAAGACTTAATTGGATTTTATTTCGGAAAACTAGATGAGAGGATATTACTCAAATTAAATTGATATCTAATTTTAAAAACAGGAATTACGGCACAACGACGCTACTAAACGATAGCTTAGGGTTTTAGAAGACTAACGTAAAAAGAATAGATCAAAACGGATCTAAAACGCGGAAACTACGCATAAAACAGCGCTGCAGGGACCTATACACAATTAACTATAGACTTTAGGGGTTAGCAGAAAAGAAATACAAGACACAGAAAATACGGCTCACAAATACAGAAAAGATTAGGGTTAGATCTGAAAAATTCCATGGTGGGGCTGGATTGAAAAGATGGAAAAGATCTGGGGGTTTTCTGCAATTTTCGCTAGACACAGAAATTTACACGGTAATTACAGAATCTTCCAGAGACCTAATCGTGAAAAGCTTGAAACAGGCAGCAATGGTGACCGGCGGGTACTGTAGCTCAAATTCCCGTCGATCTAGGGCACGAGAGGTCGCGGGAAGTGGGGGAAACGAAAGAGGACGACGAGAGGATTCCATTCCATACCTTACTTACCACGGGGATGCATCGTAGAGATCGAATTTCGCGGAGGAAGTCGCGGCGACGGGTCTGTTCATCTGTTCTGGGTTATTCTGGGCAGCTGCGCTCCTGTTCCTGGCGGCAGCACTGCAGGAGAGGCCGCGGCTGCAGGGGGAACGCGGGCAGGGCAACGCAGACACGCAGGGGAGGGCGGTGCTCCTGGTGGCGACGTTTCTGCACGGGGCAGGGACATGCAGGGGCCGGCACAGGGCGAGCGCGGCTCCTGGTGGCGTGCACAGGCACAGGGCGGCGCGGCAACAGGGGGAAATGGCAGGGAGCGAAAGCGCGCAGGGGCCTGGGGTGGCGAGCGGAGTAGGAGGCAGGGCTGGGTGCGCAGGAACCAGGGTCGGCGAGCGGAGAAGGGGCAGTGCTGGGGGTGGCAGTGCTGCGGCAGGAGATGCACAGAAGGGCGATGACGCTCCTGGTGGCCGGCAGCAGCACCTGTTCGTGGATGCGCAGGAGGAGGGAGAGCAGGGGCGCGAGGAAAAGCTAGGGCCCGCTACGTGGGCAGCAGGGACGCCATGCGGAGTTTAGGGTTACGCGAGAATTTATAGGGCACGCAGGAGCAGATGCAGGGGAGAAAATTAGGGCCGGCTACCGGGGAACAAGAGGTGCAAGACACATTTAAATAGACCTGCAGATATCATGCTGGACTCCAACTCGAACGAGGATAAGGACACGGCGGCGCATCGGGTCGGGACTCGTTCTTGAGTCCGGATTGCCCACGAGAGACGAGACTGGGCTGACCAGCGGGTCCCACAATTTAGCGAGCAAAGAGAGGATAGAAGAGGTAACGGAAAAAGAAAACGAGATTGTCCGAGCGAGTTCGGTTATGGACTGAGACAGGATCGGGTGAGTGCTGAACACGAAAACAAGCTGAGAGGGCTGGTTGAACGCGAACGGTTTATTCGGGAGCACGAGAAGAGAAGGAAAGGACCAGGCCGAGTCGCTGGATCTGATGGTGATCGAACATCGTCGAAAACGCACTGAAGACGAGCCACGAGGTGCCGTTTTCAAGCATGACTTGATCGGGGGAAACGGTTAGAGGATCGGGAGCTCGATGGGACATCTTAAAAATTCGGAGAGAATAAGGTTAAAAGGATATACAACAAAGATACGGCTCGGTCCGACTGCAATGAAAAATCAAAAATAGAAAATATTTTTCAGAACACATTTTCAAGTTTAAAATAATCTAAAAAAGTCCAGATAAATATTTCAAACCAAGAAAAATATATCCGGGAGAATCCCAAAATTTTTCGAGGAAAACTCGGGAGGTAATTTGGGTCACGAGAAAATCCAAATAAAAAAAATACTTGGAATTCATGAAAAAGAATTTTAGAGCTTTCCAAATAAAAATGGATCTAGCTCTCGGATAAATAAAATAATTGCCAGAAAAATCTTTAAAATTATCGAAAAATCCTATTTATAGATGAACTCATTGTAAAAGATAGTCACATCCTAAAATTGAATATTTTAGGGTGTGACACTTGACCTATCATAGTTGGGCTTGAAACCATGCGCAATTTCTCAAGCTCAGTCCAATATAACTCAAAGAAGTCAAAGCAACACTTGGAAGAAGAAAAACTCAACTCCAAGTCAGTCAATCAAGATGGTGCAGAAAATAGGCAACTTATTAAACCGACGCCCTTGGTTTTCACCGGTTTAACCGACGGTATCAAAGAAGGCATCAGTCCTTTGGTCGTTTAATGCTCTAGAGAGCATTTTGGAGTTGCAGCAGGCTGGCTCAGAAATTTCTTTAGCACCGGTTAAACCGACTTGTGTCGGTTGAATACGTTGGTGCAATGACATCAGACAAGAAGACTGTTTGGGTTTAATGGCTACTATTCATAGCTCAATGTGACCGGTTGAACCACGCCTGTGACTGGTTTAACCGACGTTTTATGCTTTTCGGAAAAGTTCTTGGCAACGGCTATAGCTAGCTGTCTAGCCTATATATCCACTTCCCCCGGGTCACTTGAGCTGCACTTGACACCCTAAATACCTAATTGAAGAGATATGAGGTGGGCTACGCTAGCGATAAACAAAAATTTCCACCACATAAACCAGGAAAACTGCTATTATAGATCACGGAATTACCACTAGATGCGTGGCTGCGGAACTTCTATAGTGCATCGGGGTGGTGCAATCGATTGCCGGTAGTGCAGTTGCAAGACCTCCTCACGTGCGGCTCGTCCTCGTGCAGCACATGTAGCACCTCTAAGGTATCCACATGTACGAGGAAGAAGCGTCGCACTCCGGACTGCTAGGTCCATGAGGGCAACCGTGGGCGCGGGCATGGGAATAGGCAACTGCCAGCAGGCGTGGAATTAAGGTTAGCCCTTTCATACGCTCCCACCCCTTCTTTTATAGGCGCCCACTAATGGGCTTCCTAACCGAGGCCAATTAGTGCACCTAAGCCCAGTCTCATTCAGATCATATCCTTATTAGGCTTCCAGCCCCTTAAGTGTGTGAACCTATGGACTCACGCGCGAACAGAGATGGTCCGAGTACTCCTACTCAACCAATAGTTGGCAGTGGCTTGTAGCAAGACGAGTCAACTCCTATGCACGCACAAAGATCATATCAGACGATCCGTCACAATCTCATATACATTCTATTCCCTTTGCCTCATGATATTTGGTGTAGCTCCAAGCTGACCTCTCTTTCTCGATGCCGTGATCCAGAATCCTTAGTTAACACTTAACCCTGGCACGGCCATGCATTTCTTGATCTGATCACCCGTGGGGCCTAGAGATCTCTCTCTCAAACAGAGAGAGGCAAATCCCATCTTGACTGATTATGTCTCACAGCAAGCTTCTTGACAAACCCGAGAACCACCTTTATGACTACCCAGTTACGAAGAAGCATTTGATGGCTCCTAAGTAGGTTGGTTCACATCTTGAGTACATGCGACAATCTCAAGTTTAAGAACACAGCGTACACATTGTGTAATGAGAAATCACTATTTCTTGAGTTAGGTCGGTCTAGCCTCATATCATATATGCACCCACATTATTAGTTTGACATCTCCATATCTATGACTTTTGAAACACAGTCATCAACTAATACATGTGCTAGTCTAATATTCATGTCTGTCCATACATGAACTCTAACTAGGAAAAACTTTAGAATAACCATACAAGTAAAAGTGTCACAAATAATTCACATAATTAACAATCAATACAAGTTTCCATTCATGAATATTCAATGAACATATAATACATCGTGGATACAACGAAATATGATCATCTCTCTGATTACCTCTAGGGCATATTTCTAACAGTCTCCCACTTGCACTAGAGTCTAATCTAGAAGATATCTAATACCCATAGCTCTTGTGTACGCTTCATGCATAGGCTGTGGAAGAGGCTTTGTCAAAGGATCAACAACATTCAAATCTGTGTGTATCTTGCATATCTTGATCTCACCCCGTTTGATGAACTCTCGTATGAGGTGAACTTCCGCAGCATATGTTTGTTCTTCTAGTGATTCTTTGGCTCCTTAGCCTACGCTATTGCCCCATTGTTGTCACAGTAGAGGTTCAATGGGCTGGACGCATTCGGAAACACACCAAGCTCAATGAGGAACTTCCTCATCCAAACACCTTCCTTTGCAGCTTCAAAGCTGCAATGTACTTGGCTTCCGTTGTAGAATCAGCCATGGTATTCTTCTTGGAACTTTTCCAACTTACAGCACCACCATTCAATGTGAACAGAAATCCTGATTGCGACTTTGAATCATCTTTGTCGGTTTGGAAGCTAGCATCAGTGAAACCCGTTACAGTGAGCTCCTCCTCACCTCCATAGACTAGGAACACATCTTTAGTCCTTCTGAAGTACTTAAGAAAGTTTTTCACCGCTGTCTAGTGACTCTTACCTGGTTCAGACTGGTACCTGCTCGTAGCACTTAGAGCATATGAGACATTTGGGTGTGTACTTATCATCGCATACATGATAGATCCAATTGCCAAAGCATGTGGAACCTTGCTCATGCCATCCAGCTCATCAGTCATCGAAGGACACAAAGTCTTGCTAAGATCTATACCATATGACATAGGCAAGAACCCTTTCTTTTATTGTTCCATGCTGAAACATTTCAACACCTTGTCAATGTAAGTATCTTGGCTTAATCCAATAAGCCTTCTCGATCTATCTTTATAGATTCTTATGCCCAGAATGTATGCGGCTTCCCCTAAGTCCTTCATAGAAAAACTATTTTTTAGTGAAGTCTTTACGGATTCCAGCATAGGAATATCATTTCCAACCAGTAATATGTCATCTACATATAGGATCAGAAATGCAACAGAGCTCCCACTTTCCTTCTTGTAAACACAAGCTTCTTCTTCGTTCTGAAGAAAATCAAACCCTTTGATTACTTCATCAAAACAAATATTCCAACTCCGAGATGCTTGCTTCAACCCATAAATGGATTTCTGAAGTTTGCATACCTTTCCAGCATTGGTCGGATCGATAAAACCTTTGGGCTATATCATTTACACGTCCTCATCTAGGTTTCCATTTAGTAAAGCTGTTTTGACATCCATCTGCCATATCTCATAATCAAAATACGTGGCTATTGCTAGAATGATCCGAATAGATTTAAGCATCACTACGGGAGCGAATGTCTCATCGTAGTCAACTCCTTGAACTTGTCTAAACCCTTTTGTGACAAGTAGAGCCTTATAGATGTGAACATTTCCATCCATATCTTTCTTCTTCTTATAGATCAATTTGCACTCTATGGCTTTAACACCATCAGGCGGGTCAACCAAGTTCCAAACTTGATTGTCTCCCATGGAGTCTATCTCGGATCTCATGGCACTCTGCCATTTCTTGGAATCTGGGTCCATCATCGCTTTTGCATGTGTCGCAGGCTCATCACTATCCAACAATAATATCTCACGCGCTGCATGAAGCCTTGCCGACCTTCGTGGCTGCGATGGTGCTTCTTTTGCCACGGGTATCTCGACTTGTTCTGCTACATTAGCATCACTTGTTGATTTTCAAACTCATTCTGAAACTCATGGCTCAAATACTCACCTCCTTGATCAGATTGCAAGGCCTTAATTTTCATGCCACGTTGATTTTCAACCTCATTCTGAAATTCCTTGAACTTTTCAAAGGTTTCAGACTTATGCTTCATCAAATAGACATAGCCATATCTACTTAAATCATTAGTGAAAGTTATGAAGTATTGGAATCCTCCTCTAGCCGCCGTGCTCATTAGTCCGCACACATCAGTATGTATGAGTTCCAGCAAGTCTGATGCTCTCTCAGGAAAACCTATGAATGGTGTCTTTGTCATCTTGCCTAGCAAACAAGCTTCACATGTCTTGTATGATTCAAAATCAAACGAAGTTAAAAGCCCATCCGAATGGAGCTTCTTCATGCGCTTCTCACTTATATGACCCAAATGACAATGCCACAGATAGGTAGGAGTCAAATCATTAGGCTGAAGCCTTTTAGCACTTACATTATAGATAGGTGAATCATCAAGATTTTAAACAAACAACCCATTCTTAATACACGCAAAAGCCACAAACATATCATTCTTAGAGATCACACAACCATTGTTTTCACTCACAAATAAATAACCATCCATCATCAAACATGAAGAAGATACAATGTTTCGACTCAAACTAGGAACAAAATAATAATTATTCAACTCCATAATAAATCCTGATGGGAGGTGGAGTTGCATCGTCCCGATGCTCAACGCAGCAACTCTTGCATTACTGCCCACGCGGAAATCAACTTCTCTTGCCACGCTTCTACTTCTTGTCAGCCCCTGCATCGAATTACAAATGTGAGCAACCAATCTGGTATCAAATACCCAAGAATTGACAAAAGAATCAGCAATCAAAATATCCATAGCATAAACAGTAAGGGTACCTGATTCGGAAGTACTCTTACTTCCGCGGGTCTTCAAAGAAGCTAAGTACACCTTGCAGTTTCTCTGCCAGTGACCCTTTTCATGATAGTGAAAGCACTCAGTGTCAGCAGCTAGTCCAGTTTTAGCCTTAGGATCTGGGTTCGGCGTGGGGTTCTCAACCTTAGCCATGCCCTTCTTCTTCTTCTTCCAAGAAGTACCCTTCTTCTTGAAGTTAGGCTTGTTCTGGACCACCATCACATAGTCGCCGCCTGTGCTCTTCTTGATGTCACTTTCTGCTGTCTTGAGCATGCCGCATAGGTCATTCAAGCCCTTTTTAGCCCCATGCACGTGGTAGTTCGAGATGAAGTTCCCATAGCTCGGCGGTAAACATGCAAGAATGAAATTAGTGGCCAACTCTTGGCCGAGTGGGAAGCCCAGCTTCTCCAACCTCTGTGTGTAACCAACCATCTTGATCACATGCGGCCACACTATTGCGCCCTCTACTAGCTTGCTCTCAACAAAGGCCTTGGATACATTGAACCTTTTAGTCCTGACCTGTGTTTGCAACATGTCCTGAAGTGCCATGATCATATCGTGCGCCTCATGGTTTCTCTCAAACTGCATCTGCAGCTCGGGTTCCATGCAAGCAAGCATAAGGCAACTCACTTCAAGATTGTTGTCACATGCTTTCTTGTAAGCATTCTTGACAGTAGCAGTTGCATCATCAGCAGGCTCTTTTGGTAATGGGGCATCCAAAATGTCTTCCATTTTCTCAGCCCTGAGAACAATTCTCAGGTTACAGATCCAATCCGTATAGTTAGTCCCATTCAACTTATCCTTCTCAAGGATCGAACGCAAAGTAAAAGATGTGGTGGTGCTAGGTGCCATTGATCTACAACAAAATAATAATGCAAAATACTAAGACAAATGTATCCATGATAGAGTAAATCACATTAAACATTTAACATAATCTACTCCCACTAAAATCAATATCCCTCCATTGATACTTAGTGATTCAAGACCCACAACTATCAAGTCGTCTAGTGAGCTTTAGCATCACCGCTAGAAGACAAGTAGATCGGTAAGCAACTCTCTGCTAATCATATCACATATGACTCTTGTTGTTGGGTGACATCTCTATGTCTCGGCTCCCAACCTTTGTGCCCCAAGGTCCTTAACCATTAAGATGACCTTGCTTAAGCTTTCCAACCCTTTATGCGTGTAAGTATCCGATACAAACTCATCAAGTCAAGGAAAACTAGTGGCACCCTAAATTCATAGACCCACCACTAATTGTACAAGACACGCGATGGAGCAAGGTTTAGTTGGGAGGGCATTTAAACTTAAACATTGCGAGGGATTGACCGGTCTACTTCCACTGTATGCAAAAAAACACATTATCGCAAGTAGAAGTAAAATGATAAGCACGGCAAACACATAGTTGTGAATCAGTATGGCCCATATTCACATGGTGATCTCCATCTCCATAGAATCTATCTACCATGATGATCTCCATCTCCATGTTCCATGTGCACCATCCTCCAAGTGACGAGTCCTCCAAGAACTATAACTACCGAATTCTAGTTCCATTGTCGGATCGGATCATCACAGATTGGCATGTAGGCCATTACACAAATTGGCAATACATTTGGCTCCTGCCATATTGCATTACTCATGACACGTAGGTCATGAAAATTACATAAGGGCCATACCGATCACACATGATCCTGCAAACACAAGTTAGGCGCGACAACGTCTAAACTTTGAACGCCCGAAACTCCATCTTCCATGCTATTTTTGGGAAATCTAATTTTAGCCAAAATGCTGAAGGGGTTGAATTTCATGAGTAAAACTTTCTGTAGATGAATTTTCATATAAAATTCACCTCAATCCGAGTTCATATGCAAAAGTTATGGCTATTTTACCAAATAGCATGTTTCTGCAACTTTCTCAACCCGATAGCAGATCCAATCTGCCACCCTAAGCATCATATGCATCTAGTGATTCATCCTAGGTTTCGATTCGACCAATCTCATTGATCTCCGCCTGCTTTGACTAGGTTTATGTGTATCACTTAACTCCGATGGCGGATATCCGACCGGTAGGAGTATATCGTTACACGACCATCGTAGCGAGGACACGAAATAGGATTAGGGTTTCAGCTACATTCACGCATATCTCCATATGCACACATCCGAACCTATAGCGAAGCAGCTACAGCTCTAATACTACTAAAGGGATATAAGGTGGGCTACGCTAGCAATAAACAAAAATTTCCACCACATAAACTAGGAAAACTGCTGTTATAGACCACGGAATTACCACTAGACGCGCGGGTGCGGAACTTCTACAGCGCGTCGGGGTAGTGCAGTCCATCGCTGGCAATGCAGTTGCAAGACCTCCTCATGTGCGGCTCGTCCTCGTGCAGCACATGTAGCACCTCCAATGTATCCACACATACGGGGAAGAAGCATTGCACTTCAGATTGCTATGTCCTCGAGGACAACCGTGGGCACGGGCATGGGAACAGGCGACTGCCAGTATGCGTGAAATTAGGGTTAGCCCCTCCATACGCCCCCAACCCTTCTTTTATAGGCACCCACTAATTGGCTTCCTAACCGAGGCTCATTAGTGCACCTAAGCCTAGTATAGTTCAGATCATATCCTCATTAGGCTTCCAGGCCATTAAGTGTGTGACCCTATGGGCTCACACGCAAACAGACATGGTCCGAGTACTCCTACTCGACCAATAGTTGGCAGCGGCCTCTAGCAAGATGTGTCAACTCCTATGCGCGCGCAAAGATCATATCAGACGAGCAGTCACAATCTCATATACATGCTATTCCCTTTGCCTCATAATATTTGGTCTAGCTCCAAGCTGACCTCTCTTTCTCGATGCCGTGATCCAAAATCTTAGGTTAACACTTAACCCTAGCACGGCCAAGTATTTCTTGATCCGATCACTCGAGGGGCCCAGAGATATCTCTCTCAAGCAGAGAGGGGCAAATCCCATCTTGACTGACCATGTCTCATAGCATGCTTCTTTACAAACCCGAGAACCACCTTTATGACTACCTAGTTACGGAGTAGCGTTTGATGGCTCCTAAGCAGGTCGGTTCACATCTTGAGTATATGCAACAATCTCAGGTCTAAGGACACAGTGTACACATTGTGTAATGAGAAATCACTATTTCTCGAGTTGGGTCGGTCCAGCCTCGTACCATACATATACCCACATTATTAGTTTGACATCTCCATGTCTATGACTTGTGAAACACAGTCATCAACTAATACTTGTGCTAGTCTAATATTCATGTGTGTCCATACATGAACTCCGACTAGGAACAACTTTAGAATAACCATACAAGTAAAGAGTCTCACAAACAATTCACATAATTTTCAATCAATACAAGTTGCCTTTCATTGATATTCAATGAACACATAATACATCATGGATATAATGAAATATCATCATCTCTATGATTACCTCTAGGGCGTATTTCTAAAACTAATGCCACTCCAGAACAGAAGAGAAAGACTAGAAGCCATGATAAGAAGATCTTGGGCTTGAGAGTTTGATCCAAACAAGATGAAACCATCCATTTAAGAGTAGCAAAGTTTGGTTGAGCTTAGGGCTAGCTTATTGTAGGTAAAGTGAAGTCTTACGAGCTTGGTGAGCTCTTGGAGTTTGTGGGAGCCCTAAGAAGAGAAGATTGTATGCGGTTTGAAGCTCGTCGCTTCAGAGATGGAGAAGGAGCATTCTTTGTGAGGACTTGCTTCTTGGTGACGCAAGAGAGCTCAATCCTTAGTGGGTGTCCTCGATACCACGGGAAAAGATCCGGTTGTCTCGTGTCCCTCTCATTTACATTCAAGCGTTTATTTTTTGTTTTACTTGTTTTTATGTTTGCTTACTTGCTTATTGAGTAGGATCTTTACTTCCTAGTGTGCTCTCTTGACTAGGCAATATAATTGATAGTGTGATCTTTACTAAGCAATATGAGCATGTTAGTGTGTTTACCTACCTAGGATCATGTTGTTAGTGTGCTCTAGTTGATAGGTTCAAAATTCATAGATTGGGCAACACTAGTTGTAGGTTAAGAATTTGGTAGAAATTGAAAAAGACCCGATTCATCCTCTTCTTGGGCCACGATCCTTTCAGAAGTCAAATAAAAACAAAATTTATGTTAAAACTATAAAGCTCGATGAGATAAAACTTTATAGATGACAATTTTTTTATTCAGATTGTTTACGGGCCCAAATATTTGTTTAATTTCTCATATCTAATTCTAAAAATGAATATTTGATCTTATTTCGAATGACCTTCAATCAAGATGAACTCTATACCAAAGTTGTTGAGCTCGGTGAGATCTAAAACTTTATATTTGACAAATTTTTTATTTTAGGATAAAAAGAAATAGTATTGTTTATATAGGTAAGATGTGTTGTGCAGGTGCGACGCGACGGTTTGGAATGTATGTGTTAACTAAGAGGCCTTGTATGCGTGGATTGGAACGTCTTAGGTTCAAATCCTATACACCACATGATTGGATGCTTACAAAAATTTTAAAATATAAATTTTTGTTTTATTATACTGACTGGTGGTGCTTATTAAGCCGTCTAGCCAAGTGCGTGCCAAAACCATTAGCACAAATACGTTTTAACCACTAGCGCAAATCATTTTTCTAGTAGTGTAGCCAAGGGCAAAACTTGTGTTTGCCATCAGCACGTGCACGCCCAATTGACTTTCTCTCTCAAAAGGAATTGTAGGTGCTAGGGGCGGATGCATTAGAGGTGCATGGGTGTATAGATATACAACCAATAAATTTGACAAAAAAAATTCAGTTTGTATGTACATACATGTAGGTGTACATGTAACTGGATCAAATTGTATCTATTTAAGCCCAAACAAAAGAAATAAGCCTGCTTTCTTGGCCTGCTGCCTCATTTTCTTTTTGACAGAAGGAATCCCCGCTTTATTTCTAGAAACAAAGCATAATGATTTTCAGCCTTTTCAGCTGTTTCAGTTCAGAGCAGCGTATTCGAAGCGCGCCCGCTAAGTTCAGCAGAGATTACAAACTCAGGAATGAAAAAGTTCGCAACGCCAATCGGCGGAATAGGTATGGTAGAAGCCGATCGATCACCAGTCTCCGTCAGAGGTACATTTGTGAAGGGCACTCCCCCAGGAAATGCTTCCAAACTTGGCGTATTCCCCACCGACGAACTCCAGCCGTGCGAGCTCTCCTGTCTTGCTCCCATCAAGCGTAGGGGCAACTCTGTTGGCCCAGCTCACAATCTAACTAAATACTCACTCACTTGGCTCCACCGAGAAGACGATGGACACAAGAGAATTATATGGCACTGCACACCAGCACCCAGCCCACATCACTTGTATTTTACTTCAAACACACAAGCATGTACAGACTCTAGACACCATACTGAAGCTCTACGACACACGCACTAGCACCTTGCTTCTCTTTTTTTTACTCGCACACACGCTGTAGGATTAAATAGCACACACACTGTGCCACACACCACCCACGCACGCACGCACAGCACGCTAGCACTAACCACACGTCCTCACATCTCTGGCCGCACGAACCGGATAAAGCTGATGACCACGTTCTGCATGCAGGATTTCGAGGTGATCATCACTAATCCTACTTGACCAACTAAGCACCTTCTTGGCCCTGAAGAATAGTACCACCAACACTCACCTGCATGCACAACACTCTCCACTCCACGAAGATCCTGAGGCTCCTCTCGTGCACACCTGGTCCAGCGCACCTCCTCAACATGCACTAAGCCATGCCGGCAGCAGATCACCGCATCCGTAGTCTCGCAGCACACCCTGCTGTTCTACACGCATACTGGACGTGCACACTAACACACATACGGCTGCACGACTCAGCCGAACATACTAACACAAAAAACACACACTTAACTCACAAACACTAAACTAATCAAGATTAACTCTAACGATCACCCCCCTAATCTTGATTGCCTTAATTTCTTCACCTCCACCCGTGCTTCACAGCAACGTTGGCTCGTCGTCCGCCACGGCGAGTTGCGCCACACCCTTGGTCATCTTCTTCACACCCTCACACGATTGAGGGTGTGAACAAACGCCTCTCTACATTGACCGACAGGGTTCAACGTCTTGAAGTCAACCCTTCCAAGAACAAAGACGACGATGATGACTGGCTAGAGGACGATGATGAAATCATTTTTGGGTCTGATGGCGAGCCTGATATGGCTAAGACTCGTGCGGAGAAGGTCCATCGTCAACGTCTTCGCAAGAATAAAACAGGTATGGGAGGAATCAAACATTGGCGCACTACAGGTAATGATGATCCTTATGCCAAAGTCAAATTTACCATACCTTCTTTCCATGGTCGTTATGATGCAGAGGAATACTTAGATTGGGAGATGACTATTGAACAAAAATTTGCTTCCCATCCTGTTCCTGACCAACATAGGGTTAGACAAGCCACTAGTGAATTTAAAGATTTTGCTATAATCTGGTGGTAAGAATGTGCTCAATTAAATATACAACCTGATTCATGGGACGCGCTTAAGATCGCAATGCGTAATCGTTTTGTTCCAGCATCTTATAAGCGTGATATGCGTAAGAAATTACAACGTTTAGATCAGGGTGATATGTCTGTTCAGGAGTATTATGCAGAGCTTCAAAAGGGCATGGTTCGATGTGGTGTAGTTGAGGATGCTAAGGATAAAGTGTGTCGTTTTTATGGTGGTTTGAAACGTGAAATTCAGGACATTGTTGACTATAAATCTTTTACTACCACCAACCAGTTGTTCCAGCTTGCTATGCTTGCAGAAAAAGAATTGCAGGGACGACAACAACAGCAGCAACCACCTCAGAGCAGGAGCACCTCCAACAGATCCTACATGCCCAAGTCTTTTACTCCCAAAGGTGCTTCCACGGCGGTGTCACCAACTCCAGCAACCACGCCTGCCGATGGTAAGTCTCGTGTGCAGGAACCGACCAAGAGTGCCTCACCAGCAGCGCGCTCTTCCTTTGGCATTCAGTGCCATCGTTGTTAGGGCTTTGGCCATGTGATTCGAGAATGCCCAAGCAAGCGGACATACATTGCCACTGATGATGGTGGCTACATCAGTACTTCGGATGCTGAGGACGACACTGAGGATGACCCACCTTCTAATAAGGGTCTTTCATTGAGTGCGGGTGATGCGGGCACTCAACAGATTTGTATTGTCCACCGTGTCCTCGGTACACAATTGGGACAAGCAGACAAGATGCAACGCCATAATTTGTTCCAGATTTTATTTGTGATCACGATCGGCGTGCACGTGTCATCATTGATGGAGGCAGCTGCAACAACCTGGTTAGTGCTGATTTGGTCCAGAAGTTGGGTTTAGCCACACGTCCTCATAAACATCCTTACTATGTTCAGTGGCTAAACCACTCGGGTAAGGTTAAGGTAAATCAAACTGCACGGGTGCATTTTTCTCTTGGTCCATATTCTGATTATGCAGATTGTGATGTGGTACCCATGGACGCCTATTCGCTTTTGTTAGGTCATCCATGGGAATTTGATAATGATGCTGTCCACCATGGTAGAAGTAACACATAGACACTTATGTATAAGGGCTAGAAAATCACTTTGCACCCAATGACCACTACTGAAATTGTACAAGCTGATAAAGAACGACTTGCTTCACCTGATGTTGCTGCCCCAGTTGCAACCCAGGCCGCTATTAAACTGAAAACTCATAATATGCTTGTAACCAAATCTAATCTATATGATATGGATGTTTCTACTGTGTGCTATGCTTTGATATGTAAGGATGCTTTATTTCCTATTCGTGATATAGCTAGCACTTTGCCTCCTGCGGTCGCTGACATTTTGCAGGCGTATGAGGATGTGTTTCCAAATGAGCTCCCATCGGAGTTGCCACCTTTGAGAGGTATTGAGCACCAAATTGATTTGATTCCGGGAGCATCTTTGCCCAACCGAGCAGCATACAGGACCAATCCTGAGGAGCAGCATACAGGACCAATCCCGAGGAGACTAAAGAGATTCAGCGACAAGTCCAAGAGCTTTTAGACCGTGGGTATGTGCGTGAGAGCCTTAGTCCTTGTTATGTACCTGTGCTTTTGGTTCCTAAGAAAGATGGTACATGGCGCATGTGTGTAGATTGTAGAGCCATTAACAACATAACTATTCGATACCGTCATCCTATACCTCGGTTAGATGATATGCTTGATGAGTTAAGTGGCGCTATAATTTTTACAAAGATTGATTTGCGTAGTGGATACCACCAGATTGGCATGAAGTTGGGTGATGAATGGAAAACTGCTTTTTAAGATAAAATTTGGTTTATATGAGTGGTTAGTGATGCCTTTTGATTTAACTAATGCACCTAGCACTTTCATACGTTTGATGAATGAGGTTTTACGTGCTTTCATTGGTAAATTTATGGTGGTTTATTTTGATGATATCTTGATATATAGCAAGTCACATGAGGAACATTTGGATCATCTACGTGCTTGGAATAAATATGTGATGAATGATGTGTATTTGTTTAGAGCTAACCGCCTATGCATTCCAGTTGGATCCATTCGTCTTCTCTTGTTGCAGGAAGCACATGGTGGAGGTTTGATGGGCCACTTTGGGGCCACAAAGACGTTGGATGTGTTGGCCAACCATTTCTTTTGGCCATAGATGAGGTGAGATGTTCAGAGGTTCGTGAGTCGCTGCACTACATATCAAAAGGCTAAGTCACACTTGAATCCACATGGTTTGTATATGCCTCTTCCTGTTCCTTCTATTCCTTGGACGGATATTTCTATGGATTTTGTATTAGGATTGTCTAGGACTAAGAGGGGGAGAGATAGCGTTTTTGTTGTGGTGGATCGGTTTTCTAAAATGGCATATTTTATACCATGTCATAAAAGTGATGATGCTATTCATATTGCTGACCTCTTTTTCCAAGAGATTGTATGCTTGCATGGTATGCCTTCTACTATTGTTTCAGATCGTGATGCGAAGTTTTTGAGTCACTTCTGGCGTACTTTGTGGAACAAGTTGGGTACAAAATTATTATTATTTACCACTTGTCATCCGCAAACTGATGGACAAACGGAGGTGGTGAACCGTACCTTGGGGACCATGTTGAGGGCTGTTTTAAAGAAGAATTTGAAGATGTGCGAAGAATGTTTGCCTCATGTGGAGTTTGCATACAATCGGTCAACACATTCTACCACCAAGGTAAGTCCTTTTCAGGTAGTGTATGGTTTTAACCCCCGCACTCCTATTGATATTTTATCTTTGCCTACTAGTGAGCAAATTCATAGTGAGGCTAAACAACATGCTGAATTTATATTGAAAATACATGAAACAACTAAGCAAAATATTGAAAAGATGACTGAAAAATATAGAGTTGCTGGTAGCAAAGGTAAGAAAGAATTAAAGCTTGAACCGAGTGATCTAGTGTGGTTGCACTTGAGAAAAGAACGTTTTCCAGATTTGAGGAAGTCTAAGTTAATGCCAAGAGTTGATGGTCCATTCAAAATACTTGAGAAAATTGAGAAAATTAATGATAATGCATACAAACTTGAGTTGCCTCCCGAGTTCGGGGTTAGTCCCACCTTTAACATTTCAGATTTGAAACCTTACTTAGGAGAAGAGGATGTGCTTGAGTCGAGGACGACTCCGATTCAAGAGGGGGAGGATGATGAGGACATCACTCCTATGGATATACAAGAGGTTCCTCCGCTGGACATTCAAACCATTCAAGGTCCAATCACAAGAGCTCGCGCGCGACAATTAAATTTAGAGGTGAGCTCGCTCCTAAGCGTTTCTATTAATAATTATGAGAATGGTTTGCTACCTAATTTTTATAATGTGATTAGGAACCAAGGAGAGGTCCAAGGAACATATGGAGAGGAGCATGGAGGTGTGGACGAACAGTAAGGGCCGCCAAGCCATATGGAGGCCCAATCCAATTTAACTTCGAGTCCACCTTGGAGTCCAAGAGCAGCCTGATGTAAATTGGACGCCCAGGCCACATCCAAAGTCCGAATTTGACAATCCACATATGGAACGAAAGCTAATTTCATGGAGCTTCTATTGGCGTTGGTTTCAGGCCCAAACTCATTCTGAGTCGTCAGGAATTGTCCGAGGAAGTTGGCATCCAGAATCTGTCCCGGTGCTGCGACATCGTAATTTGGCCTTTGGGCTGTGTATCTTCGTTGAGCCCATTAGGGGCGTGTCCAAGGGGAAGCCACGCCCCTATTCCCTATATCTCAGTAGCCGCCACCCTCATTAGGGTTCGGGTTTTGCTTTAGATCAATCTGTCTTTGAACAGTTGCCGTCTTTCGGTTTGTAGAACCCCAACTTTCGAGCTTAATCATTCATCTGCAGTTGTCACTTCAATTTGAGTGCTGCGTTTCTTTCGAGTTCTTGCTTGTGTTCTTCGTTTCGCAGGCAGGGATTAGCCTTCTCGGCGAGGTCAACCGGATTGTGACCACGGTTGATAACCAGAGGAGTTGTGGTGCTAATATTGCGGGGTTCGAGTTGCTGACTTGAAGCCGGATCGGTGTGTCGCATTCCGACCAAAACGAGTTATCCTTCACCTGACGGGAGATCGGGCACCCCCGTTCATATCAGAGGGGAGACAAAGGATCCCCCTGCCTTAAGCCTTTGCCAACAGCAAAATAAGGATTATTCTTAACATTTAATCTAACACAAACAGAACCACCTTGGGTTAACTTGAGAATCCAAGAAACCCATTTAGCACTAAAGCCCCTGGATTGGAGGACCTCCATAAGGAAGCTCCAATCAACTCTATCATAAGCTTTCTCATAATCTAACTTCAGAATTATACCTGGCTCTTTTTTCCTAGCAATTTCATGAATAATTTCATGAGCTGCTACTACACTCTCCAAG